>NC_046163.1:23338213-23442878 GCF_011064425.1 Rattus rattus
CATGTAAATGGGGTGAATATTTGAGAGAATCACTATTGACTTAACATCAATCATATCAGCTAGTAGCTACATAACTGCTTTGGGCAATGCAAGATAAATCCTCTGGCTCAACTATGGAGAGGGTCCTGTTATAGAGAATGTGGCCACTTCCACTGTGGAAAGAGAGAAGCATACTGAGACACCACTGTCTCTTTTTTTTTTTTTTTTTTTTTTATTAACTTGAGTATTTCTTATGTACATTTCGAAAGTGTTATTCCTTTTCCGGTTTCCGGCAAACATCCCTTCCCTCCCCCCCCCCTTCCTTATGGGTGTTCCCTCCCCACCTCCCCCATTGCCGCCCTCCCCGACAGTCTAGTTCACTGGGGGTTCAGTCTTAGCAGGACCCAGGGCTTCCCTTCCACTGGTGCTCTTACTAGGATATTCATTGCTACCTATGAGGTCAGAGTCCAGGGTCAGTCCATGTATAGTCTTTAGTAGTGGCTTAGTCCCTGGAAGCTCTGGTTGCTTGGCATTGTTGTACATATGGGGTCTCAAGCCCCTTCAAGCTCTTCCAGTTCTTTCTCTGATTCCTTCAACGGGGTCCTGTTCTCAGTTCAGTGGTTTGCTGCTGGCATTCACCTCTGTATTTGCTGTATTCTGGCTGTGTCTCTCGGGAGAGATCTACATCCGCTCCTGTCGGCCTGCACTTTTTGCTTCATCCATCTTGTCTAATTGGGTGGCTGTATATGTATGGGCCACATGTGGGGCAGGCTCTGAATGGGTGTTCCTTCAGTCTCTGTTTTAATCTTTGCCTCTCTCTTCCCTGCCAAGGGTATTCTTGTTCCCCTTTTAAAGAAGGAGTGAAGCATTCACATTTTGATCATCCGTCTTGAGTTTCATTTGTTCTAGGCATCTAGGGTAATTCAAGCATTTGGGCTAATAGCCACTTATCAGTGAGTGCATACCATGTATGTCTTTCTGTGATTGGGTTAGCTCACTCAGGATGATATTTTCCAGTTCCAACCATTTGCCTACGAAGTCGTTGTTTTTGATGGCTGAGTAATATTCCATTGTGTATATGTACCACATTTTCTGTATCCATTCCTCTGTTGAAGGGCATCTGGGTTCTTTCCAGCTTCTGGCTATTATAAATAAGGCTGCGATGAACATAGTGGAGCACATGTCTTTTTTATATGTTGGGGCATCTTTTTGGGTATATGCCCAAGAGAGGTATAGCTGATCCTCAGGCAGTTCAATGTCCAATTTTCTGAGGAACCTCAGACTGATTTCCAGAATGGTTGTACCAGTCTGCAACCCCACCAACAATGGAGGAGTGTTCCTCTTTCTCCACATCCTCGCCAGCATTTGCTGTCACCTGAGTTTTTGATCTTAGCCATTCTCACTGGTGTGAGGTGAAATCTCAGGGTTGTTTTGATTTGCATTTCCCTGATGACTAAAGATGTTGAACATTTCTTTTAGGTGTTTCTCAGCCATTCGGCATTCCTCAGCTGTGAATTCTTTGTTTAGCTCTGAACCCCATTTTTTAATAGGGTTATTTGTCTCCCCTTGGTCTAACTTTTTTGAGTTCTTTGTATATTTTGGATATAAGGCCTCTATCTGTTGTAGGATTGACACCACTGTCTCTTAAGGTGAGGAGACCTGTTCTACAAGGATTTAGGAAGTTATTTTTGCTGAGGATGATGCCAGTCTCATTGGAGGTGACGTCTCATTCACTGAGAATGAGAAGGCTTCAACTGCAAGGAAGACTAATGAGAATTTACGTCAATGTCCCCATCATCATCAGGGTCTTCACTAGTCAATGTTGTCAGTTTACCAGCAGACATGTGCAAGGCTAAGAACTCTAATTGTGCCAAAATGACAGTGAGTGTCACCTGAGATTCGATGTTTAATTTTCAGCAATTTCAGCCATTTATCTGCAATAGACAAGACTACCTGAGAATACCTTATATACTCTGGGGACATTCATGTGTCGCTTCAGATTGAAGTTTGAATCTTATTGTAAGTCCATTTGTTTCAGCATTTTGTCCAGTACATAAGGAACAATAAGCCATTTACTTTTTTGTTTGGTTAATTTTTGATTTTTGTTATTTCAAAAGCATGTATATGGAACCACTTACCTCCTCGTGTCTTACATATAAGTAGTTTATTAGGAGTAAATAGTGCAGATGCTTTAGGTATTTACTGCAAACAGTTCATGCCAAGAATTATTGTTAGAACTGGAAGGATTGCAGCATATTAGAAGTTAATTTCAGAAGCTCTGGGCTTGACTCAAAAAACTTATTAATATTCTGTTCCCTTAGAACTAGCCTCACTACCAAAATCCAAGTTAATCAAAGATCTCCAAAGAAAAAGATCCAGTGGGATATATACAGATATGGAAGAGTTATTTCTGGAATTGGCTAACACCCTCTGCTGCCTGCATGCCAGAGAACCAAAATACAGTGAGGTACTTAATTCCCAGACCAAGCCTAAAGAGTAAAGAACCGGCATTGCTGGTGGCTAAGGATAGGATATGTGACTTAGTTCTTAAAGAGAGAGAGAGAAGAGAGAGAGAGAGAGAGAGAGAGAGAGAGAGAGAGAGAGAGAGAGATTTTTCTCCAGCTTCTTGACTACTTCTATCTCTGACAGATTGGAAATACCCACTTCTGTTGATAAGGACAATCTTCCTTTACCAGTTCACTGTGGCTCAAATGCTATCTCTTTAAGAACTGTCATCAGAGGGGCTAGGGAGACAGTTCATCAGATAAAACACTTGCCTTGCAAGCAGGAATACTGAAAGTCACATCCCCAAAATCTACATAAAACCTATGTAGCCATTAGTGGCCTCTATGCAATCACAGCACAGGGGGCACAAACAGGAAGTCTCTGGAGCAAGCTGGCTAGCCAGAGTAGCTAAAATGGCAAGCTCTATGTTCAGTGAGAGTGTCAGCCTCAATGAATAAGGTGAACGGGGATCAAAGAAGAAACTCAACATCAACCATAGACCTACACACACACACACACACACACACACACACACACACACACACATGCACACACTCAGACATACACACACAGGCACACACATACTAGCACACATATGTGCATTCACATTCAGGCATGAAATCCCATATTCATGCACACCATACACAAATACATACCCAAATACACAAATATGTATCACGAAAACAAATACATATCTTCAGAGACAAAGTAAAGTTTAAATTATTTATCTCTTTATCTTTTAAGCAAGCCAGGTAAATCTATTACTATAAAATGGTTTTGAGACCTTAAAAAGTGTTAATGAGCACAAGTTTAAAATTTAGTTTGGTATTAAGTCTAATATCCACGTGTACTTATGATTCAGCCATGGATAAAGACTGGACCTCCATAAACTTTTATTTCGCCTTATGAAAAATGGAGCTAATGTTAGCGACTTTGGTGGATTTCTGTAAGTCACTGTCAGTCCTTGGCGAGTAGAAAATGCTTCGTAAGTGGAAACACCTATCATTACATCTCTAAAGTATAAGATGAGACTGTAATGGGCATGAAACGAATAATGCTATAAAATCTTTGAAGAAAAAGGAACTTGACCATGCGAAAGTCCTTGGAAAACTTTGTGTGAGAAAGACACCAGGCTCAGACAGGTGCAGCGGATTAAGATGAGGGACAATGAGGAAATCAAGCGAGTTCCTCCTATAGCACGGCAGATCAAGTGTCTCAGAGTTCATGAACATATTTGGCAGTGACCTTGACCACGGTCAATGATGACAATTACGCAATAGAACTGTAGTCAAAGATTACTTTGCAAGTACAGATCACTGAAGAACCTGGATCAGTCTGGAAAGTATTCTTTTCTTCCAATCGCACATTGTACTTGGGTTGTCTCCCCAAATGAGCTGATGTAGCTCTGCTTTCCTCCTTGTAAAAATCCAGAGTACCAGAAAAATCAACTGATGTCTTCCGTAGACATCAGTACAAAGGAAAAAGTCAAATTTGAATGGAATAAGCAGCTTCTACAATGGAAGCACATGCTGTGACCTAGAAAAGTGATTGGCACAGGGCTGCCAGGTGGGATACTAGAAAATTTCATCCATGGCCCTTGAACTACCTTAATTTCATCTGCTGGTCTCCACCATGAGTTATCATCTGGGACTCATAACATCTGAATAGCGGGGACACTATTACCCTGAGTGAATCTATGCAAAAAAATGACTCTGTTATTAAAGTCCTACTGATCTCTGCCTTTGTGACCTCACAATGACCTTAGTAACATGCTACATTTGTCACTTTTGATTAGGTTTGAACCTAGATGGCCTCTCTGTGACATACAATTAAACTTTATTGCTTTGGATAATACTAATTTAGAATTATCCCTAATTCAGGTATATACTTGAGATGGGAAGAAAGAATTCATAACTAATTTAAATTCTGACCTTAGTCACAATGGTGTTTCTTTTAGAAATTAGCTGGAAGATAAGAAACTTTGAGTTGCCAATCTCCTTTAACCTTTAATAAGCAATATAGATGGGTTTCAAACAGTGAGATCATTAAAGCTATTCAGTAAGATTCTTTTAAGTGCAAATTCCTTTATTCCACTCTAAATTACAGAATAAAAGAATTCTAGTTTCCGGTATAGAAGTATAAAAAGCTCCTATGTAAATCTAATGACTAACCAACATCGAGAATCACGGTACTAAATTATTTTCAAGTATTCTCTATTGGTCATTGTAGCCTGTTTGTTGTGATAACAGATTAGCCAAATTCATAGTAATTTATACCAAGAAGAACGTTATTTCCTATTCATGTATGTGCTTCTTGTAGTTTAACTGAGGTTTTGTTGTATTTCTACATCTTTATGCCAGACTCAGATTTAACAGAAAGCTTACCTACAGCTTTCCTGCTGGATTGCATGTCAGAGAGAAGCATCGCCTGTCAAATGGCCACCCTGAATGAAACAATGAGGCTATGTGAATAATTATCAACAATAATGAGGTCGATCTCTCTAACTCAAGAAATAGAAAACAAAATCGGTGGCTTCAATATAGATATTAGAATGTTATTTATATGAAATAAATGATATAAAGATATTAAAATGTTCTTGCAATAAAAGTTAGTTAGATATGTGAAGGTGTATTTGCTATACAAAGATTGGATCTGACTATCTTGTACTCCTGGAAGAGTGTCAACCCAATCAGTAATTAGCATATTCATCATCACCTAAACCTTGTTATACCACGGTTATGACTGTTCACTTGTTTCATGCCTGTGACACAGCATCATATTTATCATAAGAGTTTAGTGTATAATGCAGTATTGTCAATCAAACATACTGTCATAGAATGGATTTCAATAACTTATTCACCAGGCACAAATGTAATTTGTTAGTGTAACGCCTTCATTTGGGCTTCTTAAATGCAGACCCAGTCCAGCTATACCTCTCTTGGGCATATACCCAAAAGATGCCCCAACTTATAAAAAAGACACGTGCTCCACTATGTTCATAGCAGCCTTATTTATAATAGCCAGAAGCTGGAAAGAACCCAGATGCCCTTCAACAGAGGAATGGATACAGAAAATGTGGTACATCTACACAATGGAATATTACTCAGCTATCAAAAACAACGAGTTTATGAAATTTGTAGGCAAATGGTTGGAACTGGAAAATATCATCCTGAGTGAGCTAACCTAATCACAGAAAGACATACATGGTATGCACTCATTGATAAGTGGCTATTAGCCCAAATGCCTGAATTACCCTAGATGCCTAGAACAAATGAAACTCAAGACGGATGATCAAAATGTGAATGCTTCCTCCCTTCTTTAAAAGGGGAACAAGAATACCCTTGGCAGGGGAGAGAGAGGCAAAGATTAAAACAGAGACTGAAGGAACATCCATTCAGAGCCTGCCCCACATGTGGCCCATATATATACAGCCACCCAATTAGACAAGATGGATGAAGCAAAGAAGTGCAGAAGTGTAGATCGCTCCTGAGAGACACAGCCAGAATACAGCAAATACAGAGGCGAATGCCAGCAGCAAACCACTGAACTGAGAATAGGACCCCCGTTGAAGGAATCAGAGAAAGAACTGGAAGAGCTTGAAGGGGCTCGAGACCCCATATGTACAACAATGCCAAGCAACCAGAGCTTCCAGGGACTAAGCCACTACCTAAAGACTATACATGGACTGACCCTGGACTCTGACCTCATAGGTAGCAATGAATATCCTAGTAAGAGCACCAGTGGAAGGGGAAGCCCTGGGTCCTGTTAATACTGAACCCCAGTGAACTAGACTGTTGGGGGAGGGCGGCAATGGGGAGGGGAGGAGGGGAACACCCATAAGGAAGGGAGGGGGAGGGGATGTTTGCCCGGAAACCGGAAAGGGAATAACACTCGAAATGTATATAAGAAATATTCAAGTTAAAAAAAAAAAATGCAGACCCAGAAGTAGGGACTGAGAAGAAGATAGACCACTTGCCAGGGAAGCCTAGGAAGATACATAAAGAAGGTAGAACAGGAAAAGGAAAGAACCAGTAAGAAGCAGAGAGACCAGACTTGGAAAGATCCTCTGACAACCAAACCTCAGAACCCTCCCACTCGAACAAGACTAGTCAATCCCTGCCTTCCTATTGTCTGAGGGCTCCTCTTGGGAGGTTAGAACTTTAAAACTATTTGATGTATCCTTTACGGGCATCCAAGCTCGAGGAACACTGGAGAAAAGCCCGAGTCAAAGAGGAAAAGATTCAGGTACTCAAGATGGGGGCCTGCCCGTGTGACATGGTCTGTCACAGGACAGAGTAAAGGCTGACAGAACATGATAGAGGGATCAGTAGTCTCTGCTACACCGAGGTCTAGGCTATCCTCCACTTGTACTTCAATATTTAATCATCAGGGATCTTATTTCTCTAAGTCAACCTGACCACATTCTCTCTGCATTCCCGGGCACCAGTGAATAATGAGACTCTTTAATTGAGGCTTCCGCCACGAACAAACACGTGAATCATGTATTGAGAAACATTCAAGGTCAGGTTTGATGGGAGATACCAATTATGTATTTGAACCAAGATAAGAGTATATAACTAGGATTTTGATACATCTGTATTCTTCAGATTGAGATGGTAGGAAAATAAAACGACACTTAATAAACACTGGTGAGAAACACTGGAATATTTCTATAGAGTACTCAAGAAAAGATTGTATAATTGCGTGTAATTGATTGTACACACTTCAGCAACCTGTAGAGTTGAGTATCAATGTAAGTAAGCACATAGCTGATGGACCAAGAAAGTCTCGAACTCAAGGGAAAAAATGCCGGGCTGAATGTGTAGCTCAGTATAGGAGATTGGGGTAGCATGCGTCAGTCTCTGGGTCTTATCCCCAGCATTGCAAAAGAGGACAGAAATAAAAGCCTAGGAGAAAATGTCTGTAACCCAGCACTAAGGTGGAAGTAGGGATGGAAGAAATGCTGCAACTTTCAGGCCAGCCTGGGCTACGTAATGAAGCTCTGCCTCAAGTAGAAAGAAAAAGAGAGCCATGGGGCGGGGGTGGCAAAGGAGAAAGAAGACCCACAAGGATAGCGGTAAAACTGCGTTATTTCTCTGTAGGAAATAAATCCAAGTAGGCTCCCTGATAAATGATCCTATCTTAGAAAATGTGGAACTCTAAGAAGAAATGAGCAAAGGCTGGTGGGCTTTGCCATTCTTTCTTACAAATTATGCCGTTATCACTTCTAAGAATCACAAGCAATCCTTTAGGAGAGTAGACATCCATTGCCAGCCCTCCCTCCCTCTGACAAGCAGTAAAAAGTCTTACATAAACAGAGAGAACAGGTTGACTCGCCTCTCTTCTTGGTTAATAGGTAACTTTCCGGCTTCCCCAGCTGAGATTTCTCACTTTCAGGTGGCCTCAGCTTTATTAGCCATCTTTTGACTTATGCTTAGAGATTGTGAGTGAACCCAGTTCTGAAAGATTTATGAATGGTAACTAACACCTTGTTCCGTGGCCTGACCAGGGCCAGGCCTGCTTTCGGTCTAAGCGTCTACCTGATAGCAGCCTTTCTACTTCCTGGCTAAACTTTTGCTGTGCAAGGCCTCGTGCACGCCTGACATTCTCTGACCCTTAGTCAGCTTGTCACAAAAATTAGACCAAATGGCCAACCCCTCCGGGAAAAATAACAAATGGAAGTGCCCTGCCCTTTTCACGGAGAAAGGCATCTTTTACTTCTTGGTCCAAATTCAGCAACAGAGTGCAACTGAGAACATTTTCTTTTTTCCACAGGAAATGAAAACCTTAAAAATTTGTAGCCCCTGAGTGCTTTGCTAGATGATAAGGTTTACGATCGAGCCACCGTTTAGCCAAAAGCAACTTTTCAAAAGGCTTGGGATATTTGATAGTCTGATTAGAAATTCATTTCAACCCTCACCAGTGACATTAGATTATGTAAACTTCCTCGCCTGCGATGAGAGAACCTCACATAAATACGAAAGCGCTGCCTATTAGAGAGTAGCCCAGGGCCTGAGCTCCGGAGTTAGACCCTCCCTGCTGTGTGACCCTGACCAAGCTGATCTGCCTGCAGCACACCGGTGTCTTCTTCCATTAAATCAACTCTACAGAGTGGTCATGAAACACATATGTAAATAAAAGATGCAGGTACAGGATTTGGTTCTATTTGCCTCACTGGAGAGGAAGAGAAATGCTCTTATTTTAAAGATCGAGGAGCTCAGTACGAATGCAAGCTGTTCAAATCACTAGACACTTCCTGACTCAGTCGCTGTTACCTTTAAGACATGGGCCCTAAATTCTTTTGTATCCCTCCTAAGAGGTAGAGCCTGGTGTTTGTTTGACGTCCCTGGGAGGTCTGCTTTTTTCCGGGGTGGGGGGCTGGACGGTGGGAGGTGGGAGGGAGGTGTCATGTTCTTGCGGTATAGGGAGGTGGCAAGGAGGGGAAGAAGAAACTGTATTGTATGAGAGAAGGGGATAAATAAATTAAAAAATAAAAAATAAAAAGGTAGGGCCTAGCTGAGGGTGTAGTCAGTTGTGAGTGCTTGCTTTGTCGCTGTGAGGACCTGAATTCAATCAATCCCCAGCACTTATGGAAGAAGTTAGTACGATAAAGCACATCTGTAAACCAACATCCGGGAGGCAGAGACGGGATCTCTCACCAGACCTATGGCTTGCTGAGGAGGCTAGGCTAGCCAGCCAGAGAGCCCTGAGGATCTGCCTGTCAGCTGAGTCCAGGCATCTAGCTCGGTCAGGCGTAAAGAGGGATGAAGAAATCACCTCTAGATTCTAGTCATAACTGCTGTACAGCTTTCCAGGTAAGACTCCCGACCTTGTGGAGGGGAGGAAAGCCTCCTCCCTGTGCCTTATGCATATTCTTTGAGCATAGTAAAATGACGGCTGCAGAATCAAGGTGATTGGTAATACGGCGATACATAACTGGAACAGTCACTAAGCAAACCGAGGGAAAGAGTCCAAAAGGACACAGGAGGCAGGCTCTTTCCAATTAATGCTTTAAGTTTAAGAGCTGATAAGGCCACGACACTGAAGCTCAGCTGTTTGCTTTTTATACATTGATCGTGCCCACTAAGATTCCTCCCGGCACCGATCATTACGTGGGCTTCAACAGAAAGTACTTACCAAGCCAAGGTTAGTTCACTAAAATTTGTCACAACCTTACTTTTAGGAGATAAACGTACTTAAATAAATTTCAATAGCGTATGATATTAGAGTAATATTTATTTAATTAAGTGAGGATTTGGTGATGTCCATACTGCTTTACCACTCGGTGGAATGAGTAGACTGCCAACTCCTGGGTGGCGAGAAGCACGTGAGAATTCTGTAGAAGTTTAATCTCAAGATTTCCCATGGAGATTCTGCTTCAATAGATGTGCACTTTGGACACCTATATCAGTAAACAGAGATGCTGATAGCACAGCACAAACCTCGTACAATCTCCTGAAGGAAAGAGAAAGTACACAGAAGAGGCTGCCAGCCAGCGGTTGCTTCCGCCCCGCAGCAACTTAAGTTGAATTAAGAAAAAAGACACTTGTGTGAAGCTATATAAAGACAGCATTTAAGCTTCGAGTTATAGCTCAGGTTCTAATCCAGACGTATTTCTATTCCTTAATTTGAATTGTCAGCTAAGAGAAATACTGGACCCGGGAGTCTAAGATTTTCTAACTGGCAGGAGAATACAGGCAATTTACTTAGTGGCGGATCTGATTAACACTGTGCATTTACAATTTATATGAGCAATATATTCTAGAGATTAAGTGAAGAATTTACTGTCTTAGAGTGCAGTGTTACTGCGAGAAGACTAAGGGAAGCTCTGTATTTCATGATGCTCAACCAGTCCGGAAAGAGCTCTAGACTGCTTGTGCCAGGCAGGTGCTCAGTTACCGGGAAGAAAGCTCTGGATGGAATTTTAATGAGGCCTTCCCTCCACCTGTCTCAACTCTGCCTTCCTTGCACTTTTGGGTTCATAAAAGTATAAATATTTCTAAAGTTCCTTCTTTGAAAGCCCCACAAAATACATATTTTAGGTTAGACCTGGAAGGTTGAACACAGAAGTCCTTTCTCTTTTATACCACTGCAAGAAAGAAAGAAAGAAAGAAAGAAAGAAAGAAAGAAAGAAAGAAAGAGAGAGACAGAGAGAGAGGAAGGAAGGAAGGAAGGAAGGAAGAAAGAAAGAGAGGAAGGAAGGAAGGAAGGAAGGAAGAAAGAAAGAGAGAGAAAGAGAGAGAGAGGAAGGAAGGAAGGAAGGAAGGAAGAAAGAAAGAAAGAAAGAAAGAAAGAAAGAAAGAAAGAAAGAAAGAAAGGAAGAAAGAAAGCTAATATATACAATTTAACATAGAAAAAACCATGGTGGGTGGCTCAAAAGATCCTCTAACTCCAGCTTCAGTTGGTCCTGCAACTTCTTCTGGCATCTGTGGATGGACACACACACACACACACACACACACACACACAGAGAGAGAGAGAGAGAGAGAGACAGACAGACAGACAGACAGACAGACAGACAGACAGAGAGACAGACAGAGAGACGAGACAAAGAAACACAGAGACAGAGAGACAGAGAGACACAGACTGAAATTTGAACTTAAGTCTTTAAGAGCTGGTGATGTGCACCCCTGAGTCCTAGACTCAGCTGCGAGGCTGCAGTGAGCAGGGAGCTTAGTAAATGTTTGTTTGCACAGGAACAATTCAAACCCAGATTTCTTCCTGTAAACGTCAGACGGATGGCAGCTGCTAATGCCCAAGTCCCACCAAGCCCACATTCCTTTCCCTGATTCTGTCCCATAGGGAGAAAACAAAAAAAATTAATCCAGCAACCAGACCTTATCTTCAAATCAAGAAACGAAGACATCCTGTCACCTCATCCCACTACAGGGAAGTTCACAGGAAAGTCTCTTACTCATGCATACGGTGAGCTGCCAACTACTTGTATGAACAGAAATAGTCAAAGATTAGCAGTCTTTGACACAGCACCATCTAATGTTGAAGAAAGACAAGTAAACAAGAAAAAAAGTTTTAAAAATATATTAAAACATGGGAAGCAGAAGAAAATCTCAAAGCACCTACTGGCATATAAGCAATATATGTTGCAGTACAAGGTAAGAATCACATGCTAGAAATTAATTTTGATATAATTAAAATGAGTTACATACACTAATAATAATCTTTAAAGTGTCCATGTATGTACATGACCCACTCCACCTGAGCAATAGTTTGATGACAGAGGGAAAAAATGATAAAATTAAAAGACTGACTGAGAGATCCGTATCTGCTAACTGATATTGTGCAGAGAGAGAGAGAGAGAGAGAGAGAGAGAGAGAGAGAGAGAGAGAGATTCTCTACAAACAAGGGACATGTGTTCATAATATTTGTCAACAAAGTGCCCAACTGAAAATAGGAATATAGTAGTATTTACAGTACACACACACACACACACACACACACACACACACACACACACACACACACCATTCCTTTAAGTTCCCCTAAGAAATGCCTCAAATATGATAGACTGTTATCTCATGTATGCAGAAAGGGAAAAGAGGCCTGCTCCGCATGGTGGTTCAGGTGTCTATAACCCTTGTTTGAACGACAGTAATCCTGTAGTCTGTCAAAGCACAGGGGAAACACTCCTCTTTCATGAAAGGCTTGGTCCACACCTTCTAGAAGTCGTCCTCCTTCCACCACATTCTATTAATGAAGACTAGTCCTAGATGTCATTCTGTTCCCAGAGAGTTGGAAAGTGTGGCTCACCAATCAACTTATTTCTAGCTTCAGTGCCATATTATGGGGAAAAAGAATGAATTTTCATGAGCCCAAATAATGGCCATACTTTAAGAAGTATCACCATAATATTTCAGATCACCCAAGAAAGAGAAAAAAAATCCTAAAAGTTCCCAGAAAATGAGACCCAGAGGACTAGAAATGCGAAATCCCTGAAATTTCTCAAGAGAAATATCGTAAGACAGTAGAGAAAAACCCATTAACACTTAAAGGAATTCAAGCTTTATAGACCTGCACAGTCTCCACCAAAATATTGCCTTGGGAAATTTTTGAAGAAAAAGGTCTTTGTAAACAAAGGAGGGAGGCAAGAAAGACCATGACGCGAAACCCAAACCTTGAGAGAGAAATGAACTGAATTGCAGTGGTGCTCGTACAAAGAACCCCAGGCTGATCGCTGTGCAGGAAACCTAGAAAGTACACTCTGATTCATTGCGATTCAGACAAGAAGATCAAGTGTTCTCAGAAGAATCAGCCCGAAGAAACACAAGTTGAACTATCAGATTTCTTAGAACATGTGATAGACATATTCTAAGAAGGTTTGATGTTCTATTTGAAGAGTGAATCACTAATTACTTGTAGGCACATTAAAACTAAGTAAAAATAAAATAAAGTTTTTCTGGCATGTCGTGTGTTACCTGCAAATTACACATAGATAACCGTAACACCACAAATATTGATCATTCAACCAAAATTTATAAAAAATGTAGGGCATAAGTATATTGATGAGTAAAAGAGGTGGCGATGGTAAGTTTTCTCTTTTTCGTGAAAAAAAAAATCAACACCATTAATTTAGAAATCAAGCAAAGAGTTTAAACATGTTTCCAAAAAGGAGAATCTTTATCTGTGTTCCTTAAAATATAGATTCTGGGGCAAAAGGTTAGTTTGTTGTTCAATTATCAGAAAAAAAAATGAGTAAAGGGACCAAGAAATAGACACATGGTGCATACAGAACAAAGGATTGCCAAGTCTTTACCATGCCAAGAACTCCAATACCAATCTTACCAGGTTCAGTTCACACTAAGGAGCTAAGCAGACACTGTCATTGTGGACGAGGTGTTGACCCTGTAGCAATAGGGAATCAAGAAGTGTACACAAGAAGGCAGGATGGACATAGAGATTATGTGATCACCGCTGAGGGCAGTGAGGGTGTATGGTGCACTGCTCACTGGAGAGAAAACAGAACAAACAGCCCAACTCTCCAGAGGCAGGTGAGGCCATCTGACTTTGAAGTAGCTCATACAAGATCTGATCAAGGGAGTAAATATTAGCACAAAGCTACTGAACGATTTAAATGGAATTTCCCAAAGGAAAACTAACAGGAAGAAGAAAGACTCAGATAGGACTTGTGTTTTGTTTGTTATGACAGGGTCTCCCAGACAGCTCAAGCTGGCCCTGATCTTCTTCCCTTGGGATCCCAAGAACTGGGATTGTAGAAGTTTACCTCCATGCCTGGCAGAATAGGACTTTAAAAATAAAGTTTGATTTAAAAAAAAAAAAAAGGAAAAACCTTGTGCATATGTATTTTTAGAACAAAAAGGCACACAACATTTAAAATAATGAAATATTTTACATAATAGAATTCCCTTCATGAGACACCTAATATTATAACTAAGAATTGCATCTAATTTTAGCCAGGTGTAAATGGAAATACTTTTGCTACATTTTTATGTTTTATGTCCATAATATAAAGTTGGCCAGCAAGTCTCAAAGTCTAAGGGCCAATTTGTATTCTAAAAAGTTCTATAGAATTTTGGTTATTAGTATTTATAATATTCGAAAAACTAAGACTTTAAAGCACCTATAAAATGATTTGATATAAAATAACAATAATACTTTGTTGCACCATAGATAACATTTTTTACTAAATAATAACCTCCTTGTTATTTTGGGGTTGCTTTGATAAAATACCAAGCAGCTTAGTGAAGAGGGTTTTTTGGGTTGATTGTTGGTTTCTTTGCTCGCTTGCTTGCTTGTTTGGAATTATGGTTCCAAAGGACTACAGTCCAGAATGACAGAGAAAGTATTGCCTGCTGTAGGAGCAGGTTTTATCTGATCCATACACAGGGAACAGAAAGAGAAAGCAGGAAGTGAGCAAGGCTATGAATTCTCAAAGCCCACCCCACAATGACACACTTCTTGTGGCACGGCGCTACTTCCTAAAGATTCCCGAACTTCGCCCAAGAGTGCCACCAAGTGGGTCCACGTATTCAAATACATGAGCCTTCAGAAGGCACTGCTCAGTCAAACCCCCACAAACATCTTCCAAAACAAATCTTTTAGTTTGTTTTTGTTTTTTTAAGGAGCATTGATTATCACTTCTGCGATACTCTTTATCTTCTGGCTTTGCTGAAGACAGTTCAATTCTTACAAGTTTTCTATATTCAGTGTCTTTTCTGAGCTGTTCCTTGGTTAAATCTATGGGAAAGAAGGTAGTATCAAGCAAATAACCTGTACTAAAAGGAAGGAGTCTTTTAGTAGCCTTTTCACACAATTGTGTTTGTTCTCCTTTGATAAAACACCAAGATCTGACTAGAAACCATATCCATGAAGTTTTTGTACTCTGTTCCATTAAAAGCCATTAGTCTGTCTTACAGTTTGAATAGACTATTCTGATAACAATGTGTGATTCTGTAACATAATGAGAATTAGTCAAGGTTCTCCTGAGAAACAGAAAAAATAGGATATACATAGAGAGAGGAGTGATAAGAGAAGGAATTTAATAGAGAGAATTTTCTCAGGTCATTATGGAGGCTGAGAAATCCCAGAGAAGGACATCTGCTAGTTGGGGGCCCTGGGCTGTTGGAAGTCTGCCTACGTCCATTTTCAAAAGTGTCAGAACCTAGGATGCTAACAGTATAATTCTTACTCAGGTTGAAGTCCTGAAACCCTGGATCCTAAAGTGCAAAGGCCAAGTGGCCTAAAGTTCTGATGTTCAAGCAAGAAGAATGGCCCAGTCTAAAGAGAGACTGTGGAAATAGCTTGTTTTCCCCTGTCTTTACCAGGCCCCCAGGCCAGACAATATCTGTCCACATTAAAGGTAGGCTCTTCCTCACTCAGTCCAACTCATTGTGCCAATCTCCTCTGTAAACAACATCACAAGCACGCCTAGAAGTAAGATTGTACCTACTGTCTAAATGTTCCTAATTTAATCAGGCTGACGACTATGGTAGTCATCACATAATGCATAGCTGTGTGAAGTGCTCTGGTTCACTGAGCTGTTTGGATCTCATTGATGCTGACTAATTTCCTTACACACTCACTAATATTATCAGTCTATCTAGAAAAGCCTTTAGGTGCTGGAAAAGTACATAAGTCATAGTGATGGGTAAAAGCTTTTCAAATTTCTAATTTCTGTGTGGAAATTCAGGTTTCCACGTTGGCAACAAAAAATAAAACTTAAAAAACATCTTAAAGGAGCATCTCACTGCACGGAGCCATATTGGATTTGGGCCTAGCTGCTTTTTGAACTACATGGCTCAAAGTGACTAGGTGACTCTGGGCTGTTTGGCCACAGATATTCACCCCTAAGATGACTGCCATAAGTCTTAAGATTGTTGAATGAAAGCCTCTCCCATGAATTTACAGCACAGGAAGATAACATTCAAGGGATGCCTCAGCTCGAGCAGATACCAGTTATCTCCTCAGTCAACACCCAGTGTCTCCACCACCTGACCTCATCGCCTGACTTCTTTGCCTCCAGTTATCACTGCCTATACCCTCATCTCCCCTTCCTTCATATTTCACAAAGGTCACTCCCCCTACCTGAAAGCCTTAAAAGCTGTAACGTTCATCCCAATAAAAGAGACCTTGACAACAGAACTTTTGCTTGGTCTCCTTCTTCTCTTCACCCCCATTTTGGCCCACAGGTAGAAAGCCTCTTCGGGACCCTGAATAACTGGGTCCCCGCTGGCGGGGACATCTCACTTTTTCTAATTTCAAGGAAATATCTGGCACAAAGATTAGGAAACCATAAATTTTTGTCAATTGTATGGCTCAACTGAAAATGATGTAACTTAGGTCATCTCACAACACATGCTTTTCTTCAAAGCAACCTAACACAGGATCTCGTCAGCAGACAACCAAAGTACTCTGTGCCCACTTCCCGCTTTGCCACAGAAAACAGTAAAATGACAGGTCCTCAATGACAGGGCTAAAGTTCAATACAGCTAATCTCTCCTGCTTCACAAAGACATTCACATATGTACCTAGCATTATTCTTCAACCCTAAATTTCTCACGGTGAGGACCTGGCAATGACAGACATTGGGTGCTGCTGTCGTGGGTCACACTGAGATGTCATCCTTTCTTTTATCCTATGATGTCATGTCTCAACCTAATGGAAAAAAAGTAAATATATCGCTTTAAGCCTGTTAGATTCATTTTATCCTTTAACACGCCTAGAAAGCAAGTCAGACACACATAAGTTGTGTGGCTTGTACCTAGGGAACTACTGAGGAGGCACCAGCATCACAGCTGACCATCTTTTGCCTTTTTCTTAGTTAAACTAAGCATTAAAAACCATACAGAGTGAACATAGGCAGTAGGAGGCCGTGGAAATATTTGATGTTTACACAGAAGATCGTCTTCAGAATCCATCACCCAGGAGCTGTGTCAGAACTTTTGAGTATAATTCTATCCCTATTTTGGTGTGGTACATCTATTTCTTGAGTTATTGGAAATACCAGAGCTCCTTAAAGTCCTGTCTTAAATCAGAAGCAACGGGAAAAGATGTTGGAAGTGGAAATTCTAGAATATACGTGTGCACATGTGTGTGTGTGTGTGTGTGTGTGTGTGTATACACCCTTTTCACAGTCATAGCTTTGTTACCCAGAAATGTACTGCATATTATCAATAAATGAATAAGAAAAGGACCAAATCTATTGCAATTTGTGTAATACATATTTTTCAAATATGTAATAAAACATCCACACACAGAGTGAATTAAAAGGTAGTAAAGACAAGTAGATAACTAGTGGATCAAGGCTATACAGTTTTTCTTCCATGGAGAATTAAAGTATCCTTTCATACATTTGAACAAGATCCATAGAGTCATGGGCATTTTTCTAGTAGGATTAACATCCAGATCAAAGAAAAAAGCATAAAAATGAGCACACGATGGAGTCATAGTCTATCACACCCCAAACTTTTATCTCCAGTGCTTCCGCCTCCAAGCCCTCCTGATAACTCATTCCCTCCAACTCCCATCGGGATGGGCTATCATCCAATCAGCATTCCTCTACTCGGCAGCCTGAGGTATTCTGCTACTCATGAAGAATATCTTCTTTTTTCTTCTTGCTCTGTAACTTTCTATACCTGCTAAATTTGCTTAAAGACAAGAAATTGTTCTGTAAGGATTTCTGAACTAGAAAAGAGGAGAAATGACAAGCCCTTGTGTCCAGGTTGGGATCCTCCTCACTTCCCAGACACTTTAGCAACAACGAACAGATTTTTGAAGACGATTCTTCTAATTGAGTCCTTTCAAAAGAGGGAGGGAAATGCAAACAGGAAGAAGCTTGCATCTATGCAGTTTGGCCTGGGAAAAGGAGAGTAAGTCAAAACCACAAAGACCTTGGAGCTGAAGTTGAGCTTATCTGTTTGTGTGTACAGGGGGGACAGAACCAGGTCAGCATGTCCTGCTGGGATTTATCTGTCCTGGAACAGAATTACTCTGAGTAAAACTAAATGCATTTAATGCAGGGTATATGATAGCGATAGCAGGAGAAACCCCTCAGGTTTGACCCTTAATTAAACCAAGCTAATTACATAAATAAAAGATTATCCAAAGCTATCCCTGTCAAAAGCATTCAAATTACTCTGTGCTTCTGGCTGCAATTACACTGGAAGTGGAAGCTAATAAGCCTTCGGAGAGTGACCCAGATCAGGCGACATTAAAGCTTAAAGGAAGGCAGACAGTCAACATCAGAGTGCAGAACAGATTTGAGGGCATAGAGAATTTCCTCTTCTTTCTTAGCTCCCCATGCTGTTCAGATTTCCTTAATTTAAACTGAAGACAAACACATGCATTTGATTAAGTAGGTTGCTATAATGCAGTCCACACAAAGCTTTTTAGCTTCTTAAACATTTGCTGAAGTTTTGAATAAAAAAATTCTATTAAGAGGCAATTTATTTATACCAGTATATAGAGCATTAAAAAAAAACTTTGTTAAAAAAATAAATAAAACACTTGAACAGCTAACTTCCATTTGACCAATTGAATTCAAAGCAAGACCTATGTTGCAAGACCTATGTTTTTATTTTATTTTTCTTGGATATTTTATGTATTACACTTCAAATGTTATCCCCTTTCTCCCCCCTTACCCCCTCTCCCTCCCCCCACTTCTATGAAGATGCTCCCACTCCCATCCACCCACTCCCACCTCAACACCCTGGCATTCCCCTGCACTGGGGAAATGAGCCTTCATAGGACCAAGGGCTTAAATGAGAACTATTACATGTTTGAAAATATATTACATGAATTTTAATTGATTTGTTCCTTTTTTTCATTCATAGAATATATATAGTACAAATCTACAGTTGTGGACAAGACCATGTATTTCTCTGTCTTCATGATATTTATACTCTAACAAGGAAGAGCAGTAAACACAAGAGAAAAGAGGGAGAAGAGATGAGAAGGGGAAAGTGGGAAGAGGAGGAGGGGAAGAGGTTGGTGTGACTGTAAGGATACTAGCATATAAAGTAAACTGCATGCATCGGGCAGAAAACATGTGGCTTAAGTAAAACGAATCATAAGTATCACAAGAGGCATCAAAGAAGGCAAGGAAACTAAAGCTTAAGAGTGAAAAGCCATCTATGCATCCATATGAAGAATAGAGAAAAAGAATTATTTTCCCAGGCAAATGTTAGTCATGTTCAAAGATAAAGAAAAGAAGTCTATTCTGTTCACCTTTTGTATTGGCAGCCATGTTAGTGAGACTTGATGGGTGTGGCTTCTGACCTGACTAGGAGACACAGTCTCACAACTAACCTCCCTTACCCCTAGGCTCTTACAGTTTTTCTGCCCTGCGTTCCATAGTGGTCCCTGAGCCCTGGGTGCAGGAGTAACAAAAATGTCTCCTTTCGGGCTAGGCTCCACAACTCTGCATTTTGATTGAACGTGGCTTTCTACAATGGTGTCTGTTGCAAAAAGAAATTTTCTGGATGAAGAGTGAGGACTATACTTACTTTTGGATATAAGAACACATATTTAGAATATAGTTAGGGATTATGCTAATTTAGTAAAGCGGTGGTTGTAGGTTCCTTTCCAAGATCCATGACTTCACTAGCTGGTTAGGTTTCCAGTTTCGATGCATGAATTTCTGTCTTTTTATACAGGTCTTTAAGTCCACGAGGCCTCAACCCTACACAAAGGACTTCAGACAGGTAAGAAATGCAGGGAGCAGGAGAAATAGTCTTACCCAGAGAAGAGTTTCAAATGATCAGCCTTGAAAACATATATACAAGTAATAGAAGACAGACTGAGCAGGTTTTACTTAGGTATTTGGGTGCGTGCATGTGTGCCTGTGTGAAAACAAAAATTAATACAAACTGTCCATGAGTATGGTAGAGAACAAGGAGGGGGATATGGGAGGGGAGGGAGGAAAGGGAAGAGAGAAATGATGTAATTATATTGTAACCTCAAAAATAAAAGGACTAAATTTTAAAAGAAAACAAATGTAACTAAAATGTAGTCATCCAAGAAAAGGACGAAGGAGGAGCTAGAGAAAGTCTTGACCCTGTGAGGATAGGCACTACCGGAAAAGTATGCAAACAAAGGTCAGAAAGGAGTCAATGCATGTGCCAAGCTCGTTGGCATGGGTGCTGTGAATTGTATTGGAACTGGGACAAGAATACTGTCAGGCATCTCATAGAAATTAGTAGGCAATGAAAAAAGGAACAAACTAAACAGAGATCACCCCACAGCTCTATAAAGTGGAAGCTGCCATGGAGAAATTGCTAAAGGAATGTGTACACTCAGCAAGCTTCGGTTTCCTCTTCCAAACCCAAGAAAGACCAGTAAATAGCTGTGTTCTGATGAGACTGAATGGGCTAGGGGAGGGGGAGGCTCGTGAGAAGCATCAGCGGGGTGCAGTAAAATTAACTATGAGGAGAAACCTTGCAGAGCAAAGAAAGATGGTGTGAGCTCAGGCTGCCTGGGAAAGCATCATCCCTCTCTGCTTCGCGCTCTCCTCACCTCCCAATCCCCATGTTAGTCCTTCATTTCCCCTGACTCTTCACCTCCTGGAGCTGTCTAGACTCCAGCCATCAATAATTCTATCGGCTTCAAAATCACCATGAACTCCAAGTAAACAGTTATTTTCCTAAACCTGAACTAAACCCACAGTGCCATTCGACCGCCGATGTTAACTTCACAGTTTCAACAATTTTATTTGCAAGATTTCTTGTAATGAGCAAAATAATTTAGGGGAAAAAAAGAAAAAGAAAAAGTGGCCTTAGTGCAAGATCCAGCCTTGGTGTGTGGAATTTTCCATAAAGTCTCCCTCTGTGTCTTCTTTAAGTACATCGTGTGGATGGAGATAGTCATTTTTTCTATCCATTCCACTACTTTTCTGTTCAGTGTATTACTTTATTTCTTAGTTATAATATTCCCACTGCTTCATGGAACATGTTTCTCTTTCAGAAAGGTCTCCTTCTGCACTGACAAAGCAAATCATTTACTTCCCATTGTCCAGTTAAGAGATAATAGAAAACGTAGCATAAAGCCCATTACTGTTACCTTGTCCAACTGGGTAAATAGATCATTTTTAAACACAGTACCAAAGGCTGTCTTGTACAAGAGAGTTTTTAACTTTTCAAATCCAAATTCCCTGAGTTATTTTAGGCTTTGCTGCCATCAGTCAGTCTCTTGGTATCAAAGAATATATATTTCAGATAAAGCTTGGAGAGCATCTGGAGTCATAACCACAAATCACCAGTTGGTGTGCTGCTCACAACAGTGATACTAGATGAACCATCTTTCCCCTCAAAGCCTGTGGTGTTAGAGTTGATGCTTACCGTTGCCCCTGCAATCCGTCATCCACCTACAGCACACAAGTTAGAGGCAAAAAGAAACACATCTTTATGTTGACATCACAACTGCCATGTTTTTATTTGTAGATGTGAAATTTCACTCGATTCCCATATTAATATAGAAATGTCTACTTAAAAGAAGTACTGAAGAAGTTTGATCCTAATAAAATGTCAACATCTTTAAATGAACAAAACTATCTCCACTTTAGAAGCATTCCTCCCTGCCACAAGCACAATCATTTCTCCTCTTGGGTGAGCTCCAGCTTAGTTATTGCCTTAGTTCTTGGGTTAGCCCAACGGCTCCCACTTCACTGAGAAACAGATGCCCTTCAAAACCCGTGTATGAGATCACAGGTGCAGATTCTGGGTTAAGCTAAGTTGGAATAGCTCAAACCTTTCCAAGTACTAATTAAACTCAAAATAAGATTCCACCACAAATCTACCAGAATGGCACCCAGTGTGGGGTAAGAATGTGACGTAACATGAACTTTCTTATACACTGTGAGTGCTACTAATCACTCAAAATGCTAAAATCATCACTAGAGTCAGTAGTATGCCGATTTCCATGGTGTAAATACTTAACTGGGGCCATTTTCATGTTACCAGTGTGATGTCACTGATCATGAATAGTATAGGAATATCATTATTCCTATAAATCATGAATAATAAGGAAGGCATGCAAACTCACCTCTAAAATACATGTATTCCCTATAACTGCAAATTTCCTCTTTAAATATAATTCCATCTGAGATAGCACAGATGTTCACCGAAGAATGCTCACAACCACACGCTCTGTAAAAGCCAATACCAAGGAAGAACTCAAAAGGCCATCTATTAGAGAATGAATAATACTCACATATAAGGAAATACAACTAGTGAGAGAGAGTGAACAGGCTATTAATATACACAAGATGAATCATTCAAACAACACCAATGGAAAGAGCCACATATCAAATAATAATAATTCCATATGCATAAAGGTTCAAAACAGGCAAATCTTGATAGAAATCAAGTCATGATTCCCTTTGTAGAATAGAACCATCTTGAAGGCCACAAAGAGATTTTTTTTAATTGAGTTTTTTTTCATGCAATATACTCTGATTACACTTCCCCTCTGCCAACTCGTCCAAGGTATCCTCACCTCCCCTCCCACACAATTCCATGCCCTTTCTCTGTCTGTCTCTTTAAAAAAAACAAAAAACAAAAATCAACCACAAACTCAGACATACACAATAAAAACGTCATAACACAAAACCAGAAACCAAAATATACAAAGAAAAGATAGGTAAAATTAAGACAAAAATGCCCAAACAAAGCAATATGGGACAAAAATAACAATGATTTCATTTTGTGTTGGACAGCTCCACCCTGGAGATGGGGATTACCCTGAAGTCCAGTCAATATACCCAGTGAGACTCCATTGGAGAAAACTCATTTTTCTATGCAAGTAAGTGTCAGTTACCGATAGCTCCTTGGTTAGGGTAAGACACTGTATCCACTTTGTTTCTCAGTACTGGGACTGAACTTGGATTTGAACAAGCCCTGTGTGTGTGGCCAGTCTCTGTGGGTTTGTACTGTTGTGTCCAGGAGACACTGTTTCTTTGGAGTCATTCACCACCTCCGGCTCTTACAATCTTCTCTTCCACATAGACTCTTAAGCCCTAAAGGGAGAGAGGCTTGATGAAGAGATCCCATTTAGGACTGAGTGTTTCAAGGTCTCTCACTGTCTGTACATCGACCATTTATTGGTCTCTGTCTCATTTACTGCAAGAAGGAAGAAATCAGGAGAACAGCCTCATTCGCAATTGAAACAAAGTAAAATAAACTTCTTTGGACAAAAACCTAACCAAGGAAATAAAATACCTCCGTAATGAGAACTTTGAAATGAGAGAAACTGAAGGACAAGAAGATGGAAAGACCTCCCATGTGAGTGTATTGGAAGAATCTAAATTGTGCAAATTGATACCGTACCAAGAGCAAGCTGCAGACTCAATACAATCCTCATCAAAATTTCAATACTATCCTTCACAAAACATAAAAAATTTAACCAAAGCGCATTTAGAATCACAAAAGATCTCACGCCACCAAAGCAATCCTAAGCAAAATTGAGTCATTAATTAAGTGAAGCTGATGGTATCCTCATGCCTGCTTTCAAGTTAGAGAGAACTGTAGCAACAGAAATAGCACAGTTTGGCACCAAAAACAGACATATTGATTAATGGAAGAGAATGAAAGACCCAGATACAAACCCAAACATTTATATCCACCTGGTTTTTCAAAGACGCCAAAAATATACACTGGAGAAAAGACAGCCACCTCAACAATGGCGGTGGGAAAACTGAATAACTGTGGGCTAGCCTTATCTCTCACTCTGTATATAAATCAGATCCAAATGAATCATATGACCTTGAACTGAAAATGCTAGGGGAAAAGCTTGGAAAGGAGTTTAAAGATGTTAAAGATGTAAGTGTAGGCAAGGGCTTTCTGAGTAGAACTCGTTGGGGAGCAGAGAAGCCTTGACGGAGGCAGATGAAGCTCTGAGTGAACGTAGCTCATTGACATGAGCACAGCCATGTCAAGGGTCCAGATGCCTCAGAGCCTTGGTGATGGCAAAACCTTCCCTGGTTCAGGTTCAGGGAAAAGCCATCCTCTGCTCCGAGTATGGGTGTTTATCTGCAGCTAAAAGGAGTGTGTGCTGAAACTAACAACCACGGTTTCTCCCTGAATAATAGCGACCCCACACACACACACACATAACTTGCCTCTTTATTCAGCTGTATACTGTAAAGCCACCTCCTTGATGCAAAGGTATAAAGTAAGTGTGCTGAGCTTCCAGAATGCTAGTAGTGTTTCTCCATCGGAGCACAGGACCCACCCAATCCCAGCTTTTTCTGGGGTTCTGTTGCAATGTTCTAAGCATTGTCTTAGAAAATCAGGTCCACCATTGACAAGTGAGACTTCATTTAATAAAAACACTTCTACACAGCATAGAAAGCAGTAAACTGAATAAAGAAACGGGCTACAGAATGGAGGAAACCAGCTAACCATCTGTCAGACTATTACGAGTATTCTAACATACATGAAGAATACAAAGAAACTAAACAAGACGTAATTAAAAAAATGGGCTAAGGAATTCAGCTAGGTTCTCAAAAGTAGAAATGCCATAGCCAGTAAGTAGGATTCAACATTCTTAGCAGTCAAGAAAATGCAAGGTAAAGCTGCATACCATGTCATATATGCAGATCCCAGCCTCTAATTTTATATGGATATGTTTGTGGGACTGAATGTGAGTAGAGGCCAGAAAACTAGAAAGGGACCCACGATTAGAACAAACCATATTGCAGAAGAAGGGACATGGAGAGGAGTCACACGTGACATGAAAATGTAACAGACAATACTAGAAGGATTTAAGTGGAAATAGGAGGCAAGGAGGAGTGGGGTATATCAAGGAGACAGCCAAAACTGAATATATATGAAAACACTGAAGAGAAACTGCTGTTATAAACTAACTTTAAAAGCTAAATAGAGGGTTAGGGAGATGGGTCCACAGATAAACCACTTGCCGTTCAAACGTAAGGACTCAAGTTGGAGTCACCAGGAACCACACAAAGTTAGATAAAATAGTGACCATGTGTGGTCCCAAGACCCCTAGAGCCAAACGGGAGGCAGACGAAAGTAAGCCTAGAATCTCGCAGGTCCCCTAGTCTCTAGTACAAGCAGGCAAAAGACTGTATCTCAAAAGGCAAGGTGAAAGGTGAAAAGCAGTGCCCAAGGTTGATCTCTAACCCCTATGGAAATACCGTGATATACATGGTACACCACAAACTTTCATACCCATGTGAACTTGCACACCCACACTTAAGTTCCACAATATACTGTATAAACACGCATACACATATGCATATAGATATGACTCCTTTTTTAAAGAAAAAAACATAAGCTACCCTGTTGAGATTATGTCTAAGGCAATTTACTGAGGTGGTTTTATTATAAAACATTACTTAATCAGTAATTATTTCTATAAACAAGTAAGTTCATTCTTAATCTCCTTTCCTAGATCTACTTTAAGGGCATAGGTGTTGAGAGACATTTACTTTATTAGTGCTAGGCAGTTGCTCATTGAAAGAATAGTTGATTAATAAGTTATAAATGTCTGTTTTCCCCCGGAAGGAGCCGTTGCACCTCTCTAGGATCTTTCCAACACAGTTTAATTGGACTTGACTGGCGTGCCCCCTTTGGAATACCCACATGCATTAAAGCTGTACGTCAGCAATGATCGTAGGGGAAACACTGACTGCGTTTGTTCCTTTAACCATACAACACTTACACAAGTCTAGTTTTCTTTCCACTACCAAATATCAGGATAAGTTTAGCAATTACCTTAAAGAAAAATGTGTGCGGTGTCACAATGACAAAATGCATTCGTTGACACAATACATGGAGTGAAATCACAGTCTCTGAAGACAATGCTGCCTTCCCCATATCTGAGAGTGGGTGTTGATCTAACAAGACTCTGGCTTTGTAACACCTACGCTTCTTGGAGGGCTGTGCGTAGAGTGTTTTCTCCCCTGGATTTCCTAAAAATGGAGAACTCCTAAAATCCTGCCTTCAGCGTAGCTCTTTTAAAAGCAATTCTTCTCACTTTCCCTCAAAACATAGATCTTTAAATCCTTAGTTATTTTCCCAGGTGGAAAGTGAACAATTCTTTTAGGACATTAAAAATATTGTTGCTCTGCAAGTCTCCTGTTTGCTAAAGCCAGAGCTTTCTTTCTTGTTGAATAGCCTGAAGCTGAGAAGACAATACCTCATTAAAACGCACACCAGTTACCTGCGTGGAAACCAAACCATCAGACAGAAAGTTTTGTTTTGTTTTGTTTTGTTTTGTTTTTCAAAGTATTTGAACCTGCTCTATTCAGATCGACTGTTAAAAATTGTGTAAGGACATATTAGAAACCACATGATTGGTGCGCACACATTTGACCCCAGCACCCAGGAGGTGGATCTCTGTGAGTTCCAGGCTAGCCTGGTCTACAGAGCTAGTTCCAGGACACCCAGAGCTACACAAAGAAACCATGTCTCAAATATCAAAAGAAAAAGAAAACAAATGTATTAAATTCAACAATCCCTAGAAGTCTTAGATACATGATCGCTATAGCACGTTATGGAGGATGAACTGCAAAGTGTGTCATCTAGTTAATTTAACAGCTAGCAGAAGGATTATTGTTTAGAATAGACAAAGAAATGCCTCCAATTACAATTATTTGTATCTTATAAAAGACTATAATCCACGAGGCATCATGTGTTCCATGTTGCATGATGCAGCAGAGACGGGCTGGAAAGAGGAAAGGAAAGGATGCAGAACAGAGAAATAGAAACTTGCAAGGGAGTGTTCTGGAAAGCCATAGACTCAGCGTATAGACGACTGGGAGGATTCAGGGAGAATCAATAACAAAAGACGGATGCCAATAACTTTGATCAGTGGAAAACCCTGGAAAAGAGAGACTTACAGATTTGAAAATGCTGACAGAAGACAGGGTGGCCACGAGGGCCAGACATTTCTTAAGTAACGGGAGTCAGCAAACAAGAACCACGACCCGCCTTGAATGTTTCACAGTCAATGGCAGCTTTCTTCCCACTACTGAAAATCCATTATTTCATTGACTTCGGGATAACTTGAAGAAGAAAATAATTCTGAAAGTCACTATAAAATGGTAAAGTTTCCTTTAAATATCATATTTAAATAAGTGCTGTTAATAAGAACATTGTCTAATGGGTTGAGATATTTGATCACATTTTTTTCTCAAGGGATCAACCATGTTTTATTGTCCAGATGGTGAGGCTGACCCTTATTAACACAAATTAAATTGCACATAGCACCTAAAGTATGGCTCACAGCTCCATCCAAGAAATACAGTGATTAGCATTCCAGCCCTGCATAGAAGTTTCTGCTATAATAAAAAAAAAGAAAACAAATCCATTAAAATATTATTATTTTATGCCCGGATATGAATCAGTCACATGATTACTATATAAATATAAGAATATACTTTTTCAAGCAAATACTTGGAGAAAACAAAAGTGAATCTCTTATTCTGATTTCAAGTACTTTTGCTACTGATGCCATAGGTAAAACAAGACGTTCTAAGGAAGTTAAGAATTCCCTAAAATGAATAAATGAGACTCACTTGAAGTAGTTTGTTCACGAAATTCAATAAATACAGGAAGTTCTCATCACTGAAAAAGATTTGACGTGCATCTTACTCTGGTGAAAATCATGCTGAAAATTGTTCCTTACACAATTATTTGTGAGAAACTAGAGAAAGAAAACATTGGGATAAAACATCTATGAAATTAGTGACGAATGCTGACAGAGCAAACAAGATATGCAGGCAAGCAAAGAGGATGTCATGACAATGTGAGGTGACACCGTCAGTAATGGGGTTACCCTAACTGCGTATCCATGATTCTACTGGGAATCTATATCAATTCATATACAGTTTAATGACCATTTTTCCTTCCAGGGATGCAAAACACACCCAAAAGAATGATTGAAATTCAAGTGTAATTTCAAATTCTGTAATTTTTAATATGATCAGCCAAATCTTTCTAGTATTAAAGCTAAAGAGACAGCTCAATGGTTAAGGACACTTACTAATCTTGCAAAGGACCTGAGTTTGGTTCCTGGCATCCAGGTGGAAGCTCATGGTCACCTGTAACTCCAGTTCCAGAGTATTCTATGCTTTTTCCTGTCCTCCAAGAGCACCAGGCCAACACATGGTACATATACATATACGTATCAAGATGTTTATATACATAAAGCAAATAATACAACATAATTAATAAAATACTAATAATTTTTAAAATTAAGTATCTTCCTAAAATATTGTTGTAGGATGTGCTTAAGAATGCCAGTGACTGTCACTACAAAACCACAGGTAGGGAAAGAAAATTAAACAAGGAGTGCTTTTCAATGAGTGTTCAGTGTATACAGCAATGGTTTGAGTATTCTGAACTACCTAGGGGCTCACCAATAAGATACATAATATAGATAAATGATGATAGGATGAGAAGAGATTGATGGATAGGTAGGTAGATAGATAGATGATGGATACATGAGAGATGTTAGATAGAAATGGATAGATAGATAGATAGATAGATAGATAGATAGATAGATAGATAGATAGACAGAGATGATAGATACATAGATATTTAATAGATATCATAAAACACCAATTCACATGATTATTAAAGCTAAGAGTTTCCAGTATCTGTCATCTGCAAGATAGCAAGTGTTGTACTTCAAAGGCTATGAGCTAAAGAAGTAATGACATAAATGCCAGACCAAGATTGGAGGCTAAGAACCAAGAATACTAGAAGAAATTTGAGTTTTCCCCTTAGGAACTCTTATCTTCTTCCACCTCTGGCCTGTTTGGGTCCTTGGACAGAAAGATGCCTATACACTTGGGAGAGGGTTGTCTACTCCACCTTAGCTCATCAACATAAATGCTTATTTCTTCCAGGAACACTCTCACAAACACACCCAAAAAATATTAATCAAAAGCCTGGGCATTCTCTGGTCCAGTTAAGGGGATACATAAAATTAAACATCACAGATGGTGTGAGTATCTTCTCTAACCTGTGGGCAAAGAGAACATAGATGTTTTAGAATAAAATCCTGTTTTAAATTGAATCACAGATGGTCTTTAAATTGCAATTTACAACTTTTTCAACTTTACTATGATGTAAAAGCATACCAAATGCAACCATTTGCTTTGTACTTTCAGTAAATCAGTCAATAAATTATAAGACAGCTAACACTTTATCACAAAATAGGGTTCATGTTGGATGATTTGCCCAATGCAAGCTGTTCATGTTCCAAGCAGATTTAAGGACAACTAAGCTAAATGAAGATGTTCTGTGTGTTAGATGAGGCCAATGCACTTTCAGTGTATAATACTTTCAAGTCAAAATAGTTACAGTTTCATAAGTCAAAGAATATCTGTATTTGTAATTTATAATTTTCTCCCTTATATAAAGAATAATTCTAATTTGTAGAAAAGTGTTGATGGTTATAATGGATAATTATTCCAGCCCTCAAATCTGATGAAATAAAAACACATCCACTGAGATGTTAATTGTCGGGGAAAAAAAGATGCCAGTTTGCTCTATTTGTACCACATTTGTATGTAATCTACCTATTGTAGAGGCATGGAACAAATACAACAGCAAAATCAATTACCTTCTTAATAAACCAAACAAACAAGTTTTGCATGGCTACTTTGTGATTTTTTTTAAAAAATTTATTTATGAGTGTTCTGTCTTCCTATACATCTACATAACAGAAGAGACCATCACATCCTATTTTAGATGGTTCTGATGAAACATGTCATTACTGGGAATTGAACTCAGGACCTATGGAAGAGCACCCAGACGGCTCTTAAGCACTGAGCCATCTCCCCAGCCCTTGCATGGCTACTTTGACTCTAATGCTTCTTAGATTTGCTATTTCACCTAAACTAATTTAAGCAAATATAAAAGACAAAATATCTGAAAGTGGCAAGCAGAAGTAAAAGGATTATGTGTCAATCTAATCCTTAGAGAAAGTTCAGTCAGATGCCATGGGTCCTCCATAGACACAAAGGAATGTTTTTCGAGTTAGGGTATATTTTAACTGGACATTTTAACAGCCAGCTGGCATTAGCTAATGACTCTTTCTCTGCTTTACATGAAGGTCAACCTGACAGAAATGTCTGAGCTTCATGTGGAATATTTAATTTCTTAGATGACCTCTAGTGGTCATCCCAAACACACATGGAACTGTGAAATAAAAGCTGCTGAAATTATCAGGAGCAAAGGATCAAATACCAGACAGGATCCTGAAAATTTCATATACAAGTTACAGAAATTTTTAGAAATAAGTCTATAGAATATCAAAACACTCTAAGGTAAATATCTCTTTCCCATGTTTAAGAAAGTATCCTAAAGAAATAATATACAAGATTTCAAAAATATTGTAAAGGAAGAAATTAATTTTAGCATTGCCTAGCAACACTATGACAGCTAGTATTGGCAACTGAATAAACAAATCATGTTTTTTTTTCATATAATGAAATACAGCAACTGAGAAGAATGGCATAGCTATTTAAATAAAACGTATTAACAAATACTGTTCTATTAAAACTCAAGTTGAAAACAGGTTAGAATAACATAATGAGTAAAATGTCACATTTGCTAGAAAAAAATTCTGCGCATATTTATTTTAAACAAACACACTGAATAATCAAGTGAGCAGGTGGTCTTTTAACAGTAGAAATAAAAATGATATATTTTTCCCACCACAAACACACCTACAAAACCACGTTCATGGCTGCTCTAAAATAAAGCCAGAAATTGGAAGCAGCCTAGATGTCCCTCAACAGATGGATAAAGAAAATGTGGTAAGTTTACATAATGGACTATTACTCTACCATTAAAAAAGAAAAAAATGAAGTAATGAAATTTGCAGATAAATAGAACTAGAGAAAAAATCACCTTGAGTGAGGTAACCCAGGCCCAGAAAGACAAACATGGTGTGTACTCACTTATATGTGAAAGTTAGCTATTAAGTCAATGATAAGCAAGCTACACCCCAGAGTCATAGAGGTTCAGAGAATCCTCTCGCTGCAGCAGATGGACCAATTACAAAGACCCACCACAGACAATGTGCAAAGAGTAAGAGATCTGGGAACACCCGATTCTCAACAGGATGAGCCCTGCAAGGGAGGAGGCTGGGACACTATAAGAGCCAGAGGGATGGAGGGCACCAAAGAAACAAAGTCATCTAAACACCAGCAGGACCAATACGCATATGAACTCACAGAGAGGGAGGTGGCATGCTGTGGCAGTTTGAATGTTTGGCCCAGGGAGTGTCACTGTACCTTGGTAAGACCTTGTTGGAGTAGGTGTGGCCCTGTTGGAATATGTGTGTCACATGGGCTTTAAAACCCTCATCCTAGCTACCTGGAAGCCAGTCTTCTGTCTGCCTTTGAATAAAGATGTAGAACTCTCACCTCCTCCAGCCCCACATCAGCCTGAATGCTGCCATGCTCTCCCACCTTGATGATAATAGACTGGACCTATGAATCTATTAAGCCAGCCCCAATTAAACGTTGTACTTTAAAAGAGTTGCCTTGGTCATGGTGTCTGTTTACAGCAGTAAAACCCTAACGAAAACACAAGAACAGGGCCTACACCAGTCTGCACCAGATGCGGTCCTAAAACTGAAACTGGCAATATGCCCCATGCCCAAGAAAGAAGCCACCTTCCATTGATAACCACTAGAAATAAGAAATCAGTTTTCTCAGGGGAGTTAGAGTGTGTCCCAACCTACGGGGGTTCAGCGGAGACTTGGGAGGGGACAAAAGAATGGGGGACAGGAGGCACAAAGAAGGAGGAGAGCAAGTCGCTTGTCTGATCAAGCTCTCCAATTTTATTTCTGGGCAGTGGCTTATAAAGACAAGCAAGCGGGAAGGGCCCAAGACCAATTTCACTCCGGCCACCACCCTCCCATTGTTCTTTCGGTTCCTGAATCCCTAAACCGCAGGTGTGCTGATAAGAACAGCCAACTGGCTAGGTTTCTCAGAGGGCATAAGTGGGCTTGACATTCCTGAAGCATTCCTGAGACAGAGGGTGTGTAAGCAGGCGTGGCTCCCAAGAGTGGGCCCCACGCTCAGCAGTAAATGGTCTACAGAAAATAAACTCAAAGTCAATGGCATCTGCAGGTCTCATCTTCAGTGTCAGTGGTGGTGGTGGTGCTGCTGCTGCTGTTTCTTGTTCTTGTTTTCTTCTTGTTTTTCTTCTCCCTCTTTCTCTCTTTCTTTCTTTCTTTCTTCCTTCCTTTCTTTCTTTCTTTATTTATTTACTTATTTGTTTATTTATTTCTCTTACCCTACAGGTCTTTTGCATATGTATTACCCTCCAGTTTGTATTTTGATAGGATTCCTGAATGTGTGGACCAGGGTGTTTCGTGTCTATATGTGGTTCTTGTGCCTTTTTTTTTTTTATTATTATTATTACTTAGTCTCTTTCCCTTCTGTTTATCTGTTTTTTCTTGTTCCAGTTTTTATCTAATCATATTTTACCTTGTTTTATTATTAGCTCTCAGATTCCTGTTTGTTTTCTAAGGAGAGAAAGGGGATCGATTCAGATGGGAGGGGAGGAATTTCGAGAAACACATGGAGAGAAAACTATAATCAATATTTTATGGAAAAAAATCTATTTTCAATAAAAGAAAAAATGGGATTTTTTCCCATACTGATCTCAGTTTTGCTGCATATTACCTTGGAATAATATTTTTCACAAAAAATAAACATATGTACATGTTTATTCATGAAGTTATAGTCAATTTCTCACAAATTTTACTCAAGAGGCATTTTTTTTCTACCCAGTCACTCCCTGACATGCTTTTTTGTTCTCAGTTGACGTTAGTGATGAAGACAGGCCAACACATTAAGTTAAAACATTTCCCCAACTTTTTGCAACCCAATTACAGAATTCTCAAGTGTGGACTTTGCTAGATCCCAATGTCAAGAGGTTGAGCAACCCTGAAAAGACAGCTTCCTATGTATTACTTTTCCTCAGAATTGTATTCATCACACCACCATTTGCTCAAATGAATTAATGTGCCCCGAACACGGCCAGAAAGGCTTGATTGTTGTTTCATGAGGTGATAGGAATACAACACGAAGGTGCTTGTGCCCACAGATCTCCAGAAACAAAACAGGATTGTTAAGCACACAGGATTGTCCTCTCGAAGGAATGGACCTAAAACCTGTTCTTCCTTCCTCAGGATGAGAGGCCATCGCTCAACGCTACAGCCCAGCCCTTGCCTGCTGCAAGCCGAGCTCCCGCTCCGACGCTCTTCACCACCACATCTGTAATTTCGCCATTCTCTCCTGACCTCCTGGTTCTGCTCCGCCATCTTTCCTTCCAGTTTTGTGAGTCCACTTTTAAAAAACATCTTTCCATAAGACCTGTCCTTTTTCAGTCATTCCAGGGATGGCGAAGACTCTACAGACTATTCCTTCACCTCGGTGCTCCCCTCAGAACCTCCATGGGTTCCTTGCAGCTGCTGCTCCATGATTCCACCCTCTTCGATCACAGCCATGCTTCAGGTTTGATGGTGATGATGTGCTCCCAGATCTTGTTCTGCAGCCCTGGCTTCTCCATGGAGTAGATGTTGGGGTGGACCACCTGGAAGTGCTAGTTCTCTGCCCGGATGGCAGATGGGCTGGCAACAGAGCGCACAGAGCACGCAGAGCACAGAGTGGCTCCGGACACAGGCAACTCCTGAAACGAATTTTCATTCTCACCTCCTACCTGCGACTCCCTAAATGAGGGAAGGAGAGCAAGAGGAAAGAGGGAATATAAATTTCTATTTTACTTTTTAATTGTTGTAAACTTTATTATAAAAACAAGTAAATAAGTCCATTAGGTTGTGTAAACTAGTTAATTTGGGTGTATTATGTTTTTCATTTAGTTTTATTTATCTTATTGAAGAGATTTTAGTTCAGCTTTTTTGGTTTTTGTTTTTGTTTTTTGTTTTGCTTTGTTTTTTGTTTTTTTGGTTTTTTTTTGTCTCAAGTAGTTAATCTTTCCTATCCCAAGTGTTTGAGGTAGAGAACAAGCTATGAAACATAGCATTTTGTGTGTGTGTGTGTGTGTGTGTGTGTGTGTGTGTAACTTTCTAGAGACATAAGTCCTGTCATTATTTTCTTAGATATTCACCCAAAACTGCACGAATTATGTCATAAAGATGCCCTGCTACACACATCGTACCTGAAGACACATTGTGCCTATAGATGTGTAACAGCATCAAACCATTTCCTTGAAGTCAGAGTAAACCTAAAAATGACACAAGCAAGACATGAAGCCATCACCTAGTCTATCCTGCTGTTTCTGTGTGTTTTCTATTGTTCTTACAAATTATCAGAGACTTAGTGGCTTGAAACGCATTTTACTCATGTTGTGTGAGTAGCTCTCAGTGATGAAAGTGAAACCATTCCTCTCCCTATCTCTGAGAAACCCTATTTCTTTACTTTATTTGTACCTCAGACATCCCTACCCAGTCTGTTTTCACAGTGAACAAGGCAAACCCAGTCCTCACAGGTGATACCTAGGTGTGTTTTTGGTTTGGTTTGTTTCTATTATATGCATTTGTGTTTTGCCTGCATGTATGTCTGTGTAAAGGTATCAGATACTCTGGAACCCTGGAGTTACAAACAGTTGGAAACTGCCATGTGGCTACTGGGATTTGAACCCAGGTCCTCTGGAATTACAGACAGTACTCTTAACCACTGAGCCATCTCTCTTGCCCCCTATCACTAGGCTTTTATTTTCATGTCTTGGCACTGGTTCCTATGTTGCTCTTGCATCTACTGTTAAAGACCCTTCTAGATGAACTGGTAACACAAATCATTCCTATCTTACACTTACTGGTCGTCAGCCACACTCTAACCTGCAATCTTCATTCCCTTTCTCTGTATAATCAAGTATTTATAGCTTTCAGGAACCAAAAGATGGGCATTTGGATATCTATTATTCTGCCTCTTGAACTTTTTAAAGTATATTTTAAAGGAGGCAGAATTTGTAGGATGGTTTGCTGTATAATGAATAACATCATGTTCCTAAATACAAAATGTATACAATAGTAGCCTGTATGAAACAGAATGGTACTTCTCACGCAGACTGCACTGTTAAATGGGTTTCTGATCTCAAGGGTTACAATCTTGGGAGTCAGATATCAGACAAGGAAGTCAATTTTATAATACAATGTGAGCAGTGTGAAGACAGGGAAGTGAGCAGGGTGTGTGAACAAGGAAGGGAGGAGTAATGTGTGCAGGGCTGAGTACCCAATATAATGTTCAAATCATCTTCCTGGAGACAACAGCTGAATGACAAACATTGCCTAAGAAACTTCAAGCAAAAGAAGCAGCAAGAGTAGATCCAAAGAGGAAGAAAGTTACTGTGTGTATTTACAACTACTACTTGAAGGTAAAGATATAACCCTAAAGTTAAACACAGATAACTGTCTCTTCTTTTCTCTCACTGCTCTCAAATTGCTTCCAGCATGTGTGTTGTTACCTTTGTGATATTGGAAAGCCAGCTAAGCTTCTGTCGGGAAAGAAGACCATATGAGGAGGGCTTGCTTGCTTCTGGATACCACATAACCAGCTACACCTGTGGATCACACGGATCTATGCAAACACCACATAATCACGGTTAATTTCTCTCTAAAGAGAACAGCAAATTCCCAGAAAGTAAATAAGTTTGACTTCGTCGTTTAGTGGGCTATGATTGTCCATAACATGATACTGAAAATATCTACAGTATCCAATGGTGGAACTCTTAACCACTTAGCACAATAGTCAATTTCAACCTTCACGAACAAGCACTTTTCTTTTTCTCTGTTGTTTTTTGACCAGCATCTCCTTGATCCAGCAAGTGAATGATATTTAAAAATAACAAAAGCAGAGAACGGTTTCATCTGCAGAGAAGAGGACTAGGGTGAGATAGGAATGAAGGGCAGGAGGGTAGGGGTGTTGAATGTGAGCAAGATACAATATGACAGTGTTATGATCAAACCAGTTGTTTTGTAGGGCAACTAAAATAATAATAAAGTTATATAGCATCAATCAACCCTTGAGTCCTGAGTTCAATGAACTCGAACTTGTACGCATACCTGAAGTTGGTTGACATCGCCTATAAAATCCAACCTCAGTCTTCATTCTTCTCTGAGTACCCAATGAACTAACCCATGAGATAACCTGAGCTTGGCCCCCGAATCAGGCTGAAATGCCTTATTGCACTGCTTCAAACACAGACATGGAAGAATCATGGCCAAGTCAGCTACATTCACTGTGAGGTGAAAACATTGACACCTTAACAGGGTGCTTCAGTGTGGTATAAAACATGCATAAAACTATTACATTAGAGTCGAATAAGTAAAGTAAAAACAATTAAACCTCATGTTACTTTTCTACCAAAGTGAGTTCCTCAATAAATGTCAGCCTTTCTTGCAACTTTTTGCAGGTAGGCCTGTTATCTGAGTTGTAAGAAACTAATGTGACACATTTCCAAAATGCGCATGAATGAGTGTGTGTGTGTGTGTGTGTATCAAGCTAATATATATGTATATATACCATATATACATATATATTAATCAGGTTAGACATAACTATCGACCCAAGCATTTATCACTGCCCTTTTACATTATTAGTTCATTGATAGTTTTAGTCAAAGCATTTTGTTCATTTTCATCCCTACCCCCACTCCTCATAGAACCTTTTCCCTTTCCCAGTCTACTCAACATTTGTGTGTGTGTGTGTGGGGGGGGGTTACCCCTTCCTGTTTCCCCTCCACAAACTCCCTATCCTATACCCTTTCCTCTTGCCTCTATGAGGGTGCTCCCCCACCCACACACCTACTTCTGCCTCACCACTCTAGCATCCCCCTACACTGAGGCATCAAGCCTCCACAGGACCAAAGGCCTCCCCTCCCACTGATGCCAGACAAGGCCATCCTGTTACATATGTAGCTGGAGCCATGGGTCCCTCCACGTGTACTCTTCGGTGGTTAAGTGCCCCTGCCCACAGGGGCTTCGTAATTTACAGGAATCGAGGGGGATCCAAACCTGAGGAGGAATGGGCAAGAAAGAGGATCGAGACCAAGCAGTGTCCTTGTCAAGGTCTGTTTATTGAGAGGAGTGTACAGCATTTAAAGCTCTGAAGCAGAAATTGAAGCAGGAACTGAAGCTTAGGGCGGGGGGTGGGGGGGAGTACTGGGAAGTGCCCAAGGACATAAGGTGAATCATTAAACTGCAAGATGTTCTCCTTAGACACTGAGGCAACAGTCTTCCGGGGACATGTTCTTTGAAAAGGTCAAGCCCTTCTCAGGAACCTGCTCAGGGCAGGGCTTTAGTTTTGCCTAGTCCAGCAGTCCAGCCCCGACAGTTAAGTCCCTGGGAGGTCTGGGGCACCCATTAGTTGATATTGTCATTCTTCCTATGGGGTTGCAATCCCCTTTAGCTCCTTAAGTCCTTCTACTAACTCTTTCATTGGAGTCCCCATTCTAAGTCTGATGGTTGGCTGTGAGCATCTGCACCTGTATTGGTCAGGTTCTGGTAGAGCCTCTCAGGGGATGGCTATACAGGCTCCTGTCAGCAAGTGCTTCTTGGCATCTTGTCTGGGTTTGGTATCTGCGGATGGGATGGATCACTAGGTGGAGCAGTCTCTGGATGGCCTTTCCTTCAGTCTCTGCTCCACTCTTTATCCCCACATTTCCTTTAAACAGGAATACTTCTGGGATACAACTTTTGAGATGGGTGGATGGCCCTATCATCAACCAGGGGCTGTGCCTGTCCACTGGCTATGGTCACTCTATAGGTTCTCTCTCCCCTCAGTTGAGCATTTCAGCTACTGTCATGCCTATTGGGTCCTAGGAACCTCTTCAGTCCCTGGCATCTGGGACTTTCTAGTGCCTACCCCCAGTTCCCCACCCCCCCACTGCTGCACACCTCTGTTCAATTTCCTGACCCTCTGTCCTTCTCCCACATCTCCCACACCGATACTGCACCCCCACTTTTCCATCTGGTTCCTCTGTCCCTCCAAGGTCCCTCCCTCCCTGTACCTGCTGTGATTATTCTGTTCTCCTTCTAAGTAGAAATGAAGAAACCATACTTTGGTTTTCCTTCTTCTTGAGCTTCATATGGTCTGTGAATTGTATCCTGGGTATTCTGAGCTTTTTACCTAATATCCACTTATTAGTGAGTACATGCCATATTTGTTCTTTTGTGACTGGATTACCTTACTCAGGATGATATATTTTTAGTTCCATCCCTTTGTCTACAAATTTCATGAAGTCATTGCTTTTAATAGCTAAGTAGTACTCCATTGTGTAAATGTACCATATTTTCTGTATCCATTCCTCCATTGAGGGAAATCTTGGTTGTTTCCAGATTCTGGCTATTACAATTAAGGCTTTTATGAACATAATGGAGCATGTGTCCTTGTTATATGTTGGAACATCTTTTGGGTATAATGCCCAGGAGTGGTATAGCTAACTCCTCAGGTAGAACAATTTCCAATTTTCTGAGGAACCAGCAGACTGTTTTCCAGAGTGGTTGTACCACCTTGCAATCCCGCCAACAATGGAGGAGTGTTCCTCTTTCACCACATCCTCGCCAGCATCTGTTGTCACCTGAGTTTTTGATCTTAGCCATTCTGACTGGTGTGAGGTGGAATCTCAGGGTTGTTTTGATTTGCATTTCCCTGATGACTAAGGATGTTGAACATTTCTTTAAGTGCTTCTCAGCCATTTGAGATTCCTCAGTTGAGAATTCTCTGTTTAGCTCTGTTTTCTATAGTTTTTAATAGCATTATTTGATTCTCTGGAGTCTAACTTCTTGAGTTCTTTGTATATATTGGATGTTAGCTCTCTATCAGATGTAGTGTTGGTAAAGATCTTTCCCCAATCTGTTGGTTGCCATTTTGTCCTATTTACAGTGTTATTCGCCTTACAATGAAAAATATGAAGCTTTTTGATTTTATGAGATTCCATTTGTCTATAGTTGATCTTAGAGCCTAAGCCATTGGTGTTCTGTTTAGAAAGTTTTCCACTGTGCTGATGTGTTCAAAGCTTTTTCCCACTTTCTCTTCTATTTGATTCAGTATATCTGGTTTTGTGTGGAGATCCTTGATTTATTTGAACTTGAGCTTTGTACAAGATAAGAATGGATCAAGCTCATAAGTACTGTTATTATATGCATGACCGCAATATCTTTTAATAAATTCTCCCCGCCCACAAATTGCTCTTGCATCAGTAACATGTATTTAGCATAGAAGAAGCAATGAAAAATTACTTTCATGTGAGTTCAAATCAGATTCCCTTTGACAATTTCCATCTGCTCCATTGCGTTTGACAGTGCCAGTCCCCACTCTCCAATGTGATATGATGAGTCATGACTGGCTTCACCCAGACACATCAGCAGAAAGAAGCACTTGGCCGAAAATACCCCATGGGAAATAGTTTTTTCATGGATAATGAATGAATCATAAGTGTATGCTATATTTTATAGTCACTGACGTGACAGCCAACAACTCCAAGATGCAGAGTGGTTTTGTCAGGTTACTTTATTCTTTCGATGTGGAAAACGAGCAATTAAGTGCATAAAAGAACATTCTAATATCAGTTCTGCCTCTCCAAGTAAAACGAGCTTTAAAAAAGAACCTCGGTGCTGATGTAGAAACAGAGAATGAAGAGGAAGGAAAATTACTAGAGAAACAGTATGCTTGACAATGTTTTATAATACTTTTAACTCAGAAACATTTTATAAAGTATCTTAGATGCTTTGGTTTTGAAGTAATCAAACTGTTTCTACAAATTAAACATATGAGGTGTTTATTTAGTGCTTCAATTTATCTCCAGCTTTAGCTATCTCTATGCTGTGTAACAAGTAACCCACAAAATGTTAGCAGCTTGAAACATGAATTATCTCCCAGTTGGACTGGGTTGTGTATCCTAGTGGCTTAGGTAGGTTCCCTGGCTCTGAGTCTTTTGTTTTCCCCTTTTGCCAGTTCTTTCTCTTTTAATTGGATATTTTATGTATTTACATTTCAAATGTTATCTCCTTTCCTGGTCTGCCCACTCCCTTTTATGCCCCTTCCCCTTGCTTGTATGAGGATGCTCTCCCTGAGTCTTTTCTGAGACTAGGTTATCTAAAGGTTCGAAATTAGAGGAAAACCAAGCTCATGTGTATGTTTGTTGACATGATTCATGTCCCATCATGCTGTCGTACTTGAGCTTTGGTTTTCAATGTTAGAGATTAGCTCAGTTCACTGCTACATGAACCTCTTTCATACAATATGACAGCAAGCAAGAGGCTAAGAAAGAGTACATGAAAGGAAACAAGGGGACTGGAGAATAGCTCTGTGACTAAGAGTCCTTCCAAAGGACCTAAGTTCAAACCCCAGCCCCCACATGGTAGCTAACAGATGGTTCTTTGTATGTAACTCCAGTTCTAGGAGATCTGACCCCCTCTTCGGGTCTTTGTAGCACAGGAGTACATGTGATACACAGACATACCTGAAACGAAGACACACATACACATTTTTAAAAATTAAGTTAATATTTCAAAATTATAATCAAGAATAAAAATTGAGCAAAACCAACTTGTGAATCTATCAGAAGACATCCCAATAAAAACAAATTGAAAAAGAAAGACAGGAAATGATAGTAACTCAAAGACAGGAGTAGCAACTTTTGCTGTTTTCCCAGAGCAAATTCTTATTAGTAATTCTTTAGGGTTGTCTACATTTGGTGGTGGGGGTGGGGGAGTAGGCTACTTAATAGTGTGAATATTAAGATGCAAAGTCACTGAGAGGCTTGGTAGAAGCTGCCTTTTCCAATTGGGCATGTTGGCACATGCCTATAATCCCAACACTTGAGAGGCTGGGTAGAAAGGCTGAATATGGGAACATAGCAGCTGTGGAGAGCACCTGGAAGGAGACACAAGGGAAGGCTGTTTTAACATAATGGCTAATCTCCATTCACCAGAATGACTACTCTAATATAAAGAAAAAAAGTGGAGCTGGAAATTGGTAAAATAAAGCAGGTATCACTTTCCCAAAAGCATTTCTTTCAATTCTCCTGCCTCAAACATTCACGTTTTTCTTTCTCTGGCAAGATGATGTCAAAATTAACATTCTGTGCTGATCAAGTTTTTGACCTTTCAACACTCAATGGTAATGAACTCTATAGTCACTATTGAAATAGACAATACCAAAATCAAAAGTTCACACTGTCAATTGACTTCTTGTATTCATAACCAACAGAATGGGACTTGCTTCTACTTATTTAATATAATATACTATGACGTAATATTGTCATAGTCCCTGCAAGTGTCATGACTGGCAAGGAAATGATCATCACAAGGTGAAGAACATAACTTCAATCAACACTACTTTAGCAAGTGCTGGTCAAAACTTCCAGAGTCTAACCTCATGGTTTATTTTGCTTATGCATTAAAGCACAGTAAACTTTTAAAAAAAAAGTCTCCCTATGATGATTATCATAATAAACTTCAGGGATGGCTACATCAAAACTTCCCTGTGCAGCAAAGTACTTGTGACCTTTACCATAAGAATAAGGTCTAGACACTAAGTAGGGAAGTGGGGGAACCAGCCCTGGTCTCAAGTTCGTGAGCACAGGAGAGCTGGCCCTACCCCTCTCTTTCTGGCTGTGGCATTAGATGAGCAAGCTGGGGCAGTGCTGGAGAGCTGGCCCTGGTGGTATGGGTGTAGGAGTACTGGTGGGCTGACCAGTTCACCTACCTCCCAAGTCCAGACCCAGGGCTTTGAATTGGCCCACCCTAACATCTGCCTGCTTTATGACTTGCTAGACCTGATGAAGGGGCTGGTACTATAATTCAAATATTCAGGATCTCCATGACATAGGACAACAATAAGATATCCGAAAAGAATCCAGGTGATGATAAAGTACTAATGGTGTAGAAGCCAGAGGCCCCATACCAGATCAAAGACTTACTGCAATGAACATTTGCATATAAAGATGTTTAGACAAAAGGATATACTGTGTGACACACTGCAGCTTCCATGATGAGGTTTTGGTGGTGGTTGTTGCTGTTGCTGCTGTTGTTGTTGTTGTTTATTTTCTTTGAGGTAGAAGCTGCAAGGGCAGAGGATGAATACAAAGGGACAGGGAGATGGGTGGGATTGGGGTACATGATTTGTAAGTCACCAAGAATCAATAAAAAGTTAAAATAAAAGAATGAGTTCTACTGACTGAAAGACGATGTGCAAGGGAGGGGCCTAAGGATGAAAGGTTTATAATAAGCATAAGGATAGATTCTCTTGATGGAGAATGTATCCTTCTGTAAGTACACGAGACCTCATTCACGAGCAAGGGTTCTATTTACTGAGAGACAGTGCTCATGATTAGGACCAAAACAATGCTCAGGATTGGGGGAGATTTAAGTGAAGATTGGCTCTGTAGGATAGCAAAAGACTACCAAGTTGTTAGACAACTTCTACTCCAGCCTTCTGAGTGACAGCTGTTACACATGTTCTTACCTTGAAGCAAAAGGCCTGCATGTTTAACTATACTGTGTTTTTCTAGTGCTTTCTGTAAACTGTGTCTTCTACATAATGTAGAATTAACGCATGTGTATAATTAAAATCTACAAAGACCTTACTATCACCTACTTAACTACTTAGTATAAATATATACACGCTTATTAGTAAATGGAGCTCTACATGTAAACTCGAGAAACCTCTGTTAGTGCTACACGGAGAGAGCTGGTCTAAAGTACATAATATCCTCGGTTCCAACCTCAGCAACACACACACATGTATTCAATTAGATGGAAGCAACCCTTTTCTCAACTTTTCCAACCTTACAATTTCTGCCATTCCTCTCTGAATGGCACTGAAGCCCAGTGAGTAATAAAAAGTTGTCAAGAAAATTACACACAGAGTCTACAGTGCCTGCCTACATTCTATTTAATGAGTGTTGTTTACACTCATTTTGAATTTACTTATTTGACATGAGTAAAATAACATGTGTTCAGAGCTACTTGGTTTATTTCTGCTTGAGGAAATTACTTTTAAATTTGTGCAATTGCTCTTCAACCCTGAAGTTATTTGTTTTGCCCTCCTAACAGTATCATTCCAATACATTGAATAAACTCTTTGCATTTGGTTTTTTTTCGAGTTAAAAGTTATATCAATATCATATAAAATATATGCACTGTCTGCATTGTAATTTTTTTCTGCAAAACTTTCAGAAAATAAGCTAAATGTTGTAGCATTAGTTCCAAAGCAACTGAATGTCTGAGACGTTTAAAGTACTCTACGATGATAAAATATGCTTCCAATTACTTTTTTTTTTTTTTTCCGGAGCTGGGGACCGAACCCAGGGCCTTGCGCTTCCTAGGCAAGGGCTCTACCACTGAGCTAAATCCCCAACCCCGCTTCCAATTACTAAGTGTTATACTTTGTTAAAATTTTCATGCTAATAAGTATATGGATTTATTTTGAAATAGTTGTAATATAAGACAAACAAAAGAAAGTCTTTTTCTACCACTGAGACTTCTAGCAAACAAACTCAAAAAGGTACAACTTGTCTCTTGAAGGTCAGCAAGCCAGGTTTTAGTCTCGGCATCATTTTTCTGCCATTCATACATCAGTTGCAATGCATCACAAATACACATTTTTTTCTCTCTACCATTTATGTGTATACAGAAGGTAATCTCTAGTATTACTCCTTTTGCCAGATTACAGACATTTATTTAACATGTTCAAATATTTTCGGATTATTCAGACAACAAATTATTGGTTAGGAAAAAGTTATAAATCCTAGGCTTTTTAAAAAATGTACTCCTCAATGAAACATTTGATGATCAATTATATCAGTTTGCATGATGTTAAAGAACACCTTTATATTCAAGAAAGAAAACCTTCAGAAAACCATTGTAAATGATTCTTTTTTTAAGATTTGTTTATTTACATCCCCAAAGCTGTCTCCCCCTCTCTAGTCCACCTCCAAGGGTCCCTCAGACCATCCACCCTCCCTTTTCCTCTGAGAAGATACCCCTGGGTATACCCCCGCCATCTTGGCACATCATTTCTCTGCAGGATTAGGCACATCCTCTATCACAAGGCAGCCCTGTCAGCGAACTGATTCCACAGTCAGGCAACAGTTTTAGGGACAGCCCCTGTTCCAGTTGTTGGGGAACCCACACGGAAACTGAGCTGCAGTTCTGCTACAGATGTTCCAGGGCCCTTGGTCCACCCTGTGAATGCTGTTTGGTTGGTGGTTCAGTCTCTAAGAGTTCCCAGAGGTCCAGGTTAGTTGATTCTGTTTGGTCTTCCTGTGGAGTTCCTACCCACTTCAGGGCCCACAACTTTCCATAGGTGTGTGATTTATTTCTGGGTCTTCTATTCCACTCATCAACATTCCTGCTTCTGTATCAATAATATAAGTTTTTATCAATATTGTTTTATAATATAGCTTGAAGTCATGATGGTGATTCCTCCAGAAATTCTTTTATTGTTCAGGATTGTTTTAACTATCCTGGGTTGTTTATTTTTCCTTATGAATATGGGAGATGCTCTTTCAAGGTCTATAAAAAAAATGTGATGGAATTTTGACAGGAATTATATTGAATGTATAGATTACTTTTGGTAAAGTGGACATTTTCACTGCTGGGGGTGTTAGTCCTACCAATCCATGAGCATGGGAGATCTTTCCATCTCCTGATACCTTCAATTTATTTCTTCATGACTTGAAGTTCTTGTCATACAGATCTTTCATTTCCTTGGTTATAGTTATACCAAGATATTTTATATTATTTTTTGACTATTGTGAAGGGTGTCATTTCCCTAATTTCTTTCTCATCCCATTTATCCTTTGAGGAAAGGAAAGCTACTGATCTGTTTGAGTTAATTTTATATCCAGCCACCTTGCTAAAGTTGGTTATCAGCTACAGGCTTTGTCTGATAGAATTTTAGGGTCACTTTATGTATACAATTATATCATCTGCAAACAGTGAAACCTTGACTTCTTCCTTTCCAGTTTGTATCCCCTTGATCTCCTGTTGTTGTCTAATTGTTCTAGCTAGAACTTCAAGTACTGTATTGAAGAGATGGAGAGACTATCTTGTCCCTAATTTTAGTAGGATTGCTTCAACCTTTCCATTTAATTTGATGTGGTGTTTTTCTTTAAATTTATTTATATAGTGGATTACATTAACAAATTTTTGTATATTGAATCACCCCTGCATCCCTGGGGTTAAGACTACTTGATCACGGTGGATAATGTCTTTGAGGTGTTCTTGGATTCAGTTTGCTAGAATTTTACTGAGTATTATTGTGTCGATGTTCATGAGTGAAATTGGTTTGAAATTCTCTTTGTTGAGTCTTTGTGTGGTTTAGGTACCAGGGTGGAATTCTGCACTAAAACAATCTGGCCCAGAGCTTTTTTGTTTGAGAGACTTTTAATTACTGCTATTTCCTTAGGGTTAGAGGAATATTGGGATAGTTTACCTGATTTTGATTTAACTTTGGTAAGTGGTATCTGTCTAGAAAATTATCAGTTTTGCTTAGATTTTCCAGTTTAGTGGAGTACAGGCTTTTGAAATAAGACCCAATGATTTTGTGGCTGGAGAAATGGCTCAGTGGTTTAGAGCACTGATTGCTCTTCCAGAGGTCCTGAGTTCAAATCCCAGCAACCACATGGTGGCTCACAACCATCTGTAATGAGATCTGAGGCTTCTTCTGGTGTGTCTGAAGACAGCTACAGTGTATTTATGTATAATAAATAAATAAATATTTAAAAAAAGATCGAATAATTTTGACAGACTGTGTTTGAAATAGCAGGACTGCCAGGTCCCATCGTTCCAGCACCAGTTTTGACCATCACATTACTATTTTCTCTCCTCCAAGGGCTGACTCTACCAAGTAGAATATGCTTTTAAGGCTATTAACCAGAGTGGGCTTACATCTGTAGCTGTCAGAGGAAAAGACTGCGCAGTTATTGTCACACAGAAGAAAGTGCCTGAGAAACTACTGAATTCCAGCACAGTGACTCACTTATTCAAGATAACAGAAAGCATTGGCTGTGTGGTGACAGGAGTGACAGCTGACAGCAGATCCCAGGTACAGAGGGCACACTATGAGGCAGCTAACTGGAAATACAAATATGGCTATGAGATTCCTGTGGACGTGCTGTGTAAAAGAATTGCTAATATTTCTCAAATCTACACACAGAATGCTGAAATGAGGGCACTTGGTTTGTTGTACGATTTTAATTGGTATAGATGAAGAGCAAGGCCCTCGAGTCTACATGTGTGATCCTGTAGGCTACAACTGTGGCTTTAAAGTCACCGCAGCAGGAGTTAAACAGAGTCAACCAGTTTCCTTGAAAAAGTGAAGAAGAAATTTGATTGGACATTTGAATAGACAGTGGAAACAGCAATTACATGCCTGTCTACTGTTCTGTTGATTGATTTCAAACCTTGAGAAATAGAAGCTGGAGTAGTTACAGTTGAAAATCCTATATTCAGGATTCTTACAGAAGCAGGGATTATGTTCACCTTGTTGTTCTAGCTGAGAGAGACTGAACACTGTTACCAGCTTACCAGATCCATGATGCCATGTGCCTGTGTGTTTGGTAACAGCAAACATAGAAGTCCTGGATTGAAGATGGAGACTCTCCCAGTTCTCCTGCCACTGACTGGTTAGGACTCTGTATAAATAAAACAGTGCTTTGGGGTGGAAGGGGGGACTAATGATTTTTTTAATTTCTCAGTTCCTGTTGTTATGTCTCCCTTTTCCTTTCCAATTTTGTTACTTTGGATACTGTCTGTGTGTCTTTTAGTTAGTTTGGCTAAGGGTTTGTCTATCTTGTTTATTTTCTCAAAGAAGCAGCTCTTGTCTTTGTTTTCTATGATTCTAATTGATTGATTTCAGCCCTGAGTTTGACTATTTCCTGCCCTCGACACCTCTTGGGTGTGTTTGCTTTGTTTTCTTCTAGAGCTTTCGGGTGTGCTGTTATGTTACTAGCACAAAATCTCTCCAAATTCTTTATGAGGGCACTTAATGCTATGAACCAGTCCCCTTAGGACTGATTTCATTGTGTCCCATAAATCTGGGTTTGTTGTGCCTTCATTCTCATTGAATTTTAGAAAAATCTTTAATTTCTTTCTTTATTTCTTCCCTGACCAAGTGATCATTAAGTAGAGTTGCTCAGTTTCCATGAGTATGTGGGCTTTCTGTTCTTCCTGCTGTTGGTGAAGTTCAGCCTTAATCCATGGTGATCTGATAAGATGCAGGGGGTTATTTCAATCTTCTTTTATCTGTTGAAACTTTTGCTGTGCCCAATTATATGGTCATTTTTGTTGAGGGTTCCATGAGATGCTGAGAAGAAGGTATATTGTTTTGTTTGGGGGCGAAAGGTTCTGCTGATATCTGGTAGATCCGCTTGGTTCATAACATCTGTTAGTTTCAGTGTTTCTCTGTTTAGTTTCTGTTTTGATGACTGTCCACTGATGAGGATGGAGTGTTGAAGTGTCCTGCATAATTATTGTGTGGGGTTCTGTATGTGATTTGAGCTTTAGTAAAGTTTCTTTTATGAATATGGGTGCCCTTGTATTTGGGGAAGAGATGTCCAGAATTGAGATACCATGTTGGTGGATTTTTTTCCTTTGATGATCATGAAGTGTCCTTTCCCACCACTTTTGATAACTTTTGGTTAAAGGGCTATTTTATTAGATATTAGAATGGCTATTCCAGCCTCTTTCTTGGGTCCATTTGTTTAGAAAACCTTTTTCTGGCCCTTTATTCTGAGGTAGTGTCTATCTTTATTGGTGATGTTTGTTTCTTGTAGGTAGCAGAATGATGAATCCTGTTTATTATGTATCCTGTCTGTTAGTCTGTGTCTTTTTATTGGTGAACTGAGTGCATCAATGTTGAGAGATATTAATGAACAATGATTGTTACTTCCTGTTACTTTGATGTTGGTGTGTCTGATCCTCTTCTTTCGGTTTTACTGCGAGATGATTCTGTGTTTTCTTGGGTGTGGTTACCCTCCTTGTCTTGGACTTTTCCTCTTAGTATCTCAGTGGGGCTGATCAGTAGGAAGAAACTGTGAAATTTGGCTTTGTCCTGGAATATCTTGGTCTCTCCATTTTTGGTGAATGAAAGTATTGCTTGGTATAATAGTCTCAGCTGGCACCTGTGGTCTCTTAGGGTCTGCAAGACATCTTTCCAGGCTCTTCTGGCTTTTAGAGTCTGTTGAGAAGTCAGAGAGGTCTGCCTTATAGGTTACTTGGTCTTTTACCCTTGCAGCTTCTAATATTCTTTCTTTGTTTTGTACATTTAGTGTTTTGATTATTGTGTGGCAGGGGGACTTTCTTTTCTGGTTCAATCTCTTTAGTGTTCTGTAAGTTTCTTGTACATTTATAGCCATCTCTTTCTTTAGGTTAGGGATTTTGTTAAAGATATTTTCTGGCCCTTTGAACTGGGAATCTTCAACCTCTTCTATTCCTATTATTCTTAGGTTTGGTCTTTTCGCGGTGGCCTAAATTTTCTGGATATTTTGCCTTAGAAACTTTATGTTTGGCGTTTTCTCTGACCGATATATCAATTTTTTTCTATGGTCCCTTCCACGCCTCACCTGTTTGTATTTTCCTGTATTTCCTTAAGAGATTTGTTTCCTTTTTAAGGGCTTCTACCTGTTTGATTGTGTTTCCCTGTATTTCTTTAAGGGAATTACCCTCTTTAAAGCCCTCTATCATCATCATGAGATGAGATTTAAGGTCACAGTCTTGCCCTTCAGGTGTGTTAGGATATCCAGGGTTTGCTGTAGTAGGAGAGCTAGGTCTGATGGTGCCATATTGTACTGACTTCTGTTGATTATGTTCTTGTGATTGCCTTTTGCCATCTGGTTATCTCTGGTGTTGCCTGGCCTGGTAGTCCCTGGGTGTCCCTGATTGAAACAGGCCTCCTGTAAGGCAGGGTGGAGCTGTGGGGTGGGGAGTGATGTGCTGATCCTCTATCCCAGGTTGAGGTGTGGACTGGAAGGAGGATGGAACTCTGATAGCATGGGGCAGAGCTCATCACTGCTGGGCTTGCTGGAGGGCAGGGAAGGGATTTTTGCATGCTTGTCTCACTGGGTTGTGTCAGGCTGGAGCAGGCCTCCTAAGAGCTATGGGGTTGGGGTTGGTGTGCCAATCCAAGATTGCAGGTTGAAGTGTGAACCAAAAGGAAGATCATAAATGATTTTTGAGTGAAGTCAAGTCAAAGATTAGAGTGAAGAATGTAGAAGTAAGAAATAAATAGTTTTCCAGGTTCTTCTGGTAGGCTACACAGAGGAAAGATCCACTAAATGTTAGTTCCCCTATGTGAGTTAAATTGTAAATAAAAGGCAGCTCTATTATTTCTGATTTGCCATTAATCAGAGTGATAAAATTAAAGGCATGTGCCACTATGCACACACATTTATATAAATAACTCTTAAATAAATAACATTTTAAGCATTCTAATATATACTTCTGCAGAAACTATAAAATAAAAATGGAACTCTACATGTAATGTTTTCTCCATAGCAAAGTGCACATTTCCTGCTCAGTTCTTTCATATTAGAAGTGAACATTGGAAATGACCACTAAAGCGCCTCTTTTTTTAATGATTAGGATCTTTCTTCTTCCAAATGTAGATATGAATTTATTTAAAGATTGTAAAAACATTCCTATTTGTACAACTACATGTCTAGCTTTACTCTAATTTTAATGACCTTTCCAAATTACCCACAAGCAGTTTCTCTTTTTTTTCTGACACTTGTATTTTTTAATTGATGTTTTTAATCTAGTGTTTCAAAGACTATGCCAAGAATTCAGCATTCAACCTCAATGTTACTTTACTTATTGTTAATTCACATTTTTTTTGAATTTTTTTGTCTCACTATGCAGCTCTGACTGTCCTAGAACTCATAATGTATACCAAGCCAGACTTGAACTCACAGAGATCCACCTACCTCTGTATCCTGAATGCTGGATGCTGGGATTAAAGGTAGGGGCCACTATACCCAGCTGTTAATTCACATTTTAATTCTCTATGTTCTTTATGGTTTGTGAATGTGACAATCTCCACCAACCATAACCAGTCTCTTCTATAACCTTGACCCTACAGTCAGACTGGAGATTCAAATAAAATTTCACTCTGTGTATAAAAATTCCATATAACTAATGATGATGGAAGTCCCCAGTATTACCCCAAGTTTAAGTCATTGCTAGGGGAGATCACAGACCTACATATAACTATACTTTTAGTTGTGATCTATTTTATCAAACGATACAAACTAAATTGACAAAGGAAATATATGCCAATGGCAAGATCTAAGTCAGGTACAACCCCTACCCTAGACTCCGCAGTCCTCTTCTATCCATCCCCAAGACAGGAGACACTGGATTCCTCCAATTTTGAATTGTGAGATTACATGTGAAATGGGATCTACCAGAGAGCTCATGAGAAGCTCGGCATTTGCTAGATTCTGATCACAAAGGCACACCTATTGTGTACTCACCAAGTTTTCAGAGTCCCAGGAGGAGCCTAAGTCATCAACACGTTGTGTATATAATCTGTGTACAAGAATCCCTCTTACCAGGTAGAAGGATAGCAATCAACCTAAATTCTAAGTTCCCATGGGTCACCAAGAGCTAACCCGGCCAGCAAGCCTTGTAAAGCTTCCGGCGTATTTTATTAACTCTTTACTAAATACTAGACTTTTATTTTGCTGAGTAGTTTTGACTTTTAGCGCTTTTACTTTATGATTCATCTCAATGATTTCAGGTAAATTGTATGTTGACAACCCTTTGAACCTAGAGAAGTCAAAGTCATCTTCTAAGTATCTGTTCCTTTTTCGAGAAGGCAAAGCAACACAACAGGATTATAAACAAGTCTCCAGGGTCTAGTAGCCTGAGTCTGAATAGTAACTCCAGCGCTGGTATATAATTTAATTAACTTAGTCACTTTGAGCTTCAGTTTCTTCCTCATGAAGTAGATACAATAACCATGCTATCTTCATGCTATCACTGCAAGGATTTCTGCTCTTAGGCTTTCTACTGCTGTGATAAAACACCCTGACCAAAGCAACTTGGGAAGGAAAGGGTTTATTCCCATTTACAGTTCTCAGCTCACACACTGTCACTGAAGGAAGTCATAGCAGGGAACTCTGGCTGGAACTTATACAGAAGCCATGAAATAATGCTACTTACTGGCTTCTTCCTCCTGGAGTGCACTGCCTGATTTCTTATACACCAAGGACCACCATAATCTGGACCCTCCCACATCAATTAGCAATCAAGAAAATGAATCAGGATTTCCCACAGGCCAATCATATAAGGGTATATTCTTTTTTTTTAGAACCTTTTATTTTTTTTTATTTTTCCAGGTTATGAATTACACCATTTACCACTTCTCTTTCCTTCTACCATGCCTCTAATACATCTCCTAATATTCCTCTTTTTTTAATTTTTTATTATATATTTCTTTACTTACATTTCAAAGGTTATTCTCCTTCCTGGTTTCATGTCCATAACCACCCATTCCTTCCCCTCCCCTCCCCCATATGAATATTCCCCCTATAATCCCCCTTATTGCCCTCCCCCATATTCCCCTGCACTGGGGAGGGGTCCAACTTCGGCAAGACCAAGGGCTTTCCATAAGGGTATATTCTTAAATGTGGTCCCTTCTAAGTGACTCCAGCTTGTGTCGAACTGACATAAAACTAGCGAGCACAATACTCAAAGTGACCATTTTTTTTCATAACCATTTACTCCAGATGGCACAGCTGCTCCTCAAGCTTCTTATGCTGCACCAACAGCAACACTACCAAGATCTGCACCTTCTCATTACCAAAGCCGTAATGGGATACTGGGTAATTAGACAAATGGAATCAAAATCACACGGAAATCCACACTCAAGACCTAGAATAGACAAAGTAATTGAGGCAAACACATTGCATGATGAGATTTTTATCTAGAAAATTACTAAGGCACACTTCTGAACATATCTGTGATATTGATTCCAAAGACTATTAGTCCATGGGGGCTCAGACCTAATGAATGAATCAGTCTCTTAATGAATTCATAATATGACGGCATCACTGGGAGGTGAAGAAAGGTACCAGACCCTAATTTTAAGTAAGTCATTGTGGTTGCCTGGAAGTTACATCTTGACCTGGGACCTTGCTGTAACCCTTTATTCTGTTTCCTGACCACAATGAGCTAAACAGTTCTACTCAATATAGTTCCTTCTTGCCATGATGAACTGAAATTTCTGAAATAAATAGCTAAGTATGGGCCCAATCTTATTAGAGTTTAAAGAGAAACCTCCAGGATTTGTAAATCTAAGCAGTTTCTCAGAGGAGAATTGGCAGTATAATGTATAAGGATACCAAACATAACTGAACTGTACACTGCAGAGAGTAAATTACACACTGTATAAATTATACCTCAATAGAATTCTTTTTCTTTTTTTCATAAGATTCTGTAACCCTGGAGTCAATGATTTCCAAACTAGGGCTTTGGATAACTCAGGCTGCATGATTAAAAGCAGTGCCATTCTGGAAGTACTCATTTTGCTCCCTGCTAGTTTACAGATTAGTGTTAAACACCATTATTTCATGGAAACAAACATGCACTCCAGAAAGAGGTGTGAGGTGGAAACAAACCCAGTGGGAAGAAGCAGGGGATGTGTTCAGGGTGCGAGCATAACAACAGGGAAGCAAAAGCACACAATGAAGTGGGAATGTTTCATGGGAAACAGCGGAAGGCATCAGATAAACTCTCTGTAGAAGTTGTGGCCCCTAAGAAAATGGGAAAGAGGCTGACAGAGACAGAATGTCTTGTATGCTTGGTTAGGAGAGCAAATTTGTCTTTTTCTCATTGGTTCTGATTTGGAAGTTGAGTCAAAAGAGGAAACATGGTCATTGACCACAGTCACACCAACGGGTGTTAGTTGCACAGGCTGTGGTTTTTCTTCCTGGATTCATTACCCCAGAGGATGTGGTATGGCCTCTTGAACTATTTACTAAAGAGGTCGAGGCAGGGTTTCAGGCTAATGAGGTAAATCAGACAGAAATGAATTTTGTTGTCTTAGATTCTGGGCATTGTCGGTTGTTAGATTCATCCTTAGTTTAGTACAAATGTTGAAGAGCGAAAAGCACCACTGTTAGGACAGCCAGGTCTTCCTCACGCAGAGGTGCATTCCATGTAAACAAGCTCCCAATACCCTCCTGGACAGATTTTCTGCATAACCAGAAATCTGGCTCAAGATCAAGTCTTAAGATCAAGGCGATAGTCTACTTCACTGTATTTGACATGTATTCTTGATGAATTGCAGGGTACACCCAGACAAAGCTCTCTTTACTCCTCATGGGTTATGTTCTCCCTGTGGTACTCCCTACACTTGGCAAAACATAGCTGAGGTGATTTTCCTCAGGGTTAGAAATAAAATTCCTGCAGAAGAATTACAACCCCTGTTAGTTAATGTCAGTGGCTTGAAGTTTCTCAACTCTTGTATTCTTCTTGTGTAGTAAATATTGATTTATAGGGAGACAATGTTACCACATCTAAATTTATTGGATTGGTCATTGTGGGTTTCTGCATATGCTGTAGAAAGAGAAACATAGGCAATTTTCAGGACTCCTGGTTCTGGGGACAAAAGGTCTAGAATTTCCCTCTTGAACTATGTCACTTATTAACTGCTTACCCACACTATACTCACACACACCAAAACAAACTGTTAGAATGAATATGTGTGTGAATGTATAATTCTAAATGTGTGTAGACATATGTATACCTATATACATATACATACACATATGCATATGCATATGCATATACATATATATGGTTGTTAGAATGATTTACAGGCTATGATCTAGCCATTTTGACAATGGCTATCTACCAAGAGAAAGCTCCAAAATCCAACACGTGTTCAGTCCATGATGCTATATGTCTTTGCTGGGCTTTGGTATACACTAGAATCCTAAAGAAGTAAGCTCCAATGCCAGTGAAGGAATGAAATTGCCAGCAAAGCGATGGCAATCGGGCAAAGAGAAAATGCTTCCTTTTTCCATGCCCTCTATATAGGCTACCACCAGAAGGTGTGGTCCAAATTAAAGGTGTATCTTCCCACCACAAAAAATCTGAATTAAGTCATATTTCTTGCTTCAAAATATTTAATTTAAAAAATCCTTCACAGGTGTACCCAGCCACTTGTGTTTTAGTTAATTCCAGATGTAGTTGAGTTTAGAACCACAGCTACACAACCTCTGTTTGTCATTCCCCACTACTCTTCTACCACCAGCCAAACCTCCCTGCCCTGGTGACCCAGGTTTCCAGGTTAGTTAGTTTGTGACAGTTTGAGAAGGTCACTCCAGATCCAGGCGTTCTCCCTGAAGAGAACTCTGTGGCCTTGGCCAACTAAGTTACAGCAACAGTAGAGGTTCTTACATTGTTGAGAATTCTTTTGTGAATCTCAATCCCTACAAGTCTTCCACAGAATTCCACTTTGACAGGTCTGGTACCACAAAATACCTGCTTGGTCTCATTGTGATGAACCGGCTAGCCCTTGGCTCTCTGAGCCTTGTCCCCCATTCCACTTCACTTATTCCATAAGAGGAAGGTCAAAGTTCTTGTGAATACTCTCCACATGCTTCGTGGGATTCTCACGCCAGTTCTGTGAGGCAGGGCCATGGCACATCCTCCAGGGATGTTTCTTTTTTTCTTATGTAAATCTTTTTCTATTGAGAATGTGATTTTAAAAGAAGCGCGTGATAAAACCCCTAACATCAAAACTCAAAGGAGTTTTCAATAACATGTATCCACGACAATCAGGAAATTCTCTTACTTTAAAATTAATACAAAGGATCCCTGTCCTTAATGCCTTACCACAGAAAATTCTCAACCTGTGTGATGTCATTACTAACAAGGAATGTTGAAATAATTTCAATAGTAATAATTAGAGTGTCAGTCATGTAAATGATTTATTTTTGATGAATTAGAGCAGATTCAGGGTTGCTCCCTGAAATTCTACCATTCTCTCGTTTGCTTCTCTATCCACTTTCTAAAATTAGAAAGAATCGTTGGAGAGGTACAGAGTAGACACAACCTGTAATTTCTTGTTCCTCTGCTACACCTCTTAGTGAGTCATCGTTAATGATACATCATTAATAACTGTAGCAATTATGAATTATTCTAGTACTTTGGGTGCTGATTTTGAAAGTATTTCTATTTCCAGATTAGTTTTACCCAGGGAGAAAAATTTAATAAGGAAATAGAGATAGAAAAAATGGCATATAAATGCATCTTTACTATGAGTTTTCAAATATCTTCTTTAGAAGAGAAAATTCCTCAAAAAAAAAAAGACTTTCAAGAACTCTAATACAGAAAACAAATTAACATGGATCTGTTCTAACTTAAACCTGGGCAGAGAAGATGCTACCCATGTCTGCCATTTGACGACAATGGAGACATATCCACAGAGCCCATGATGTCACTGAACATCAGTTGAAAACTAGCCATTTTTGTTGGTCTGACATATGAATAACACAGTGCTGTTGACAGGGCTGTTGATTGGCATTCTGCTGACAAAATCACATGTAGACCATGAAAATCGTAATAATACTAGGGATATTGGCCATGAAACGCTTCATGCAATGAATTAATAATTTAAGTATTTTTAGCTCACAAGGAATATTTATTTAATAATAGTATCCAGTTGCTCATCTCAATAGTACGAAGAGACTATAGATCAGGAATAAAACTGTAATACTTTAAAATGTATTATACTTGGGGGACTGAAGATATAGCTCAGTAACAGAGTCCTTGCCTTGCATGAGTAAGGCCCTAAGTTCAATCCCCAGCACCATGGATAAATAAATTAATATAAATTTGCCATTATACAAATATTGTATAGCTTTTTCTCTGGATTTTCCCATTGGAGTGGTGTTCTGAGGAGAAAAATTTGAAATAAACTGTTTGCATTGTTTAAGGAGCTCAATTTTTGTAGGTTGATGTCTTTATGCAGGAAGGCAGGTACAGGATAGAACGAGGCCTGTCATTGGACAAGAAGGAAGGATGGGCGGGGAAAAAGTTTTAGAAAGAGGAGAGGGAGACAGAGCGAGAGAGGAGCTGGGAGAACATGGTGGCCGATGTTAAGATTCTTCTCTGCGCATAGATACAGGTTGATATGAATATATTTAAGGGATGGTTGTGTACAGGATTTTGTGCTGTCTAGATGGGCAAATTATATCTTATCAATTGGATCAGAGGTTATTGTGTGGTGTGTTCTTTCATGTGGTGACTAAATTGAGTTCAAGAGAAGGCGCGGTGGCAGGATGCACCCAAGCCCGCCACGGAATTGGGATGTGTATGCCTGGCACGGTAATAACCCGCCAAGGGAACTGTGAGTGAAAGCAAAGCAGTGTGGCAAGGTGCCATGCTGGAACGGCTCGCAGACCACCTGGGTCAGAGAGCACCTTGGGGGACAGCATGCAGCTGCTGAGATAAATTAGCACGAGTTCCTATGGCATGACTGCCTAGGTCAGAGAGAGAGCCCGGGAGAAAAGTGTGGAGCCGTATGCTCAAGAACCAGTCACACAGCTTTACTTTATTTCCACAGCAAATTTTAATATACCCTATCTTCTAAACATTTCGCCCAAAGTCTTGACTTAATTATTATCAAGTTAATCCCTGCAATTAATAGAATAAAAAGATGCTACCTTTTAAGAAATTTATAAACCTAGCCACATATCAAAATATAGCAGAAGAGAAAATTTGTCAGAGAAAGATGTATAGGAGAATTTGTGAACTTACACAACAGCAACTAAAACAGGCCTAATTCATTGTTCTTCAATAGGTTTTGTGAGACCTTTTCTTTCATTAAACTATACAGTGGAAAACTGGAACACAGTATGAAGATGCATCTTAGCAGGACTTTTCTCTTTCTCAACCCATCCTGCCTCTGGGCCACTCCACACCTGCCTCTGGTATGAATAAGTTGGTACTACAGAAAATAAAGATCCAGCTATGCTCCAATTTTTTTAATTCTACAATACAGATATTTCAATATACATAACATAGAGACAAGAAAAAGAAAAATACTTCGCTCTTTACCTTGCTCAGAAAGTGGGGATGGATAGCAATAATAAATTATAAATAAAATTTAAATGTAGAAGTTACTTATGTCAAGACACAGCCACACCTTCCCAGAGATCCTTTCTTTCAAACTGGAGGTTAGCTATTCTTTTCCATATTCCTTTTTCAAATAGATGAAAAGAATTAATATGAAAGACACCTTAGAGAAACACTTCACAGTGCAATTTCCAACTCATTCTTTTTGAAATGTAACAACTTGACCCCAGTAGAAAGGTCCATCTTAGAGGAATACAGATGGCCTAGATGACCAACACCTAAGCAACAGATCTTTAACTTTCTGAGAAAAGTAATCTCCAATGTATGCCTTTGCTCAATTCATTAATTCTAAAGGTTTCTTTCTTTCAAGGCAATATAATGGATTAGTCTAAGTTTTTATTCCTTTCTTAAAAAATAAAAGCGTTCAAGTACTAAAAGTCCAGTACCAAAGCAATGGTCTACATATTAATCTAAAATGTATCTATGGATCTATGGAATTTATTAATGTGTACACCAACATCAAGAGCACATACAAGAAGAAAACCAAGAATTCCTGAAGGAAGTTCTCATCCCTAGAGTCACAGATTCCTTTTCCCATCCTATGCACCCCTCATTATCTTTGTATATTCTTGTGGGTCCAAGTACACATGACCAGGCTCCCACAAGACCAGGGCTGATATTTACACTATCCCATCTTCCCATTGTTTACTTTCCCATCTTCAACATTGTTTTATATATTGAATTATATTCCAATTCAACACAAAGAGTTGTGAAATTCCCAATCTTCCCAAAATCTCCATGCATCTGGTTTAATTAATCATAACTAACACTTATTTAGATACAGTAGAACTGAAAACCATGAATAACACAGTGTCCTGGCCCTATAGGAACTAATAATCTGGGGACATAAAATGATAGGAAATTAAATCATTTTGAAGAGATAGACTCTGAAAAGTGATATATATTTATAAATAAAATACACACTGTAAGAGAATTAGGAAGAAAAGATTCATGCTACCAACTAGTCAGCTAAAATGCATGGCAATTCGATTTCTACAACCCTGGGGGGCATTTGCCAGTACTGATTCATTTCAGTGTCCCACATCTACAACAATGTATGAATGTTTATATTTATAAAGATATTTATGAATCACTAAGATCTTAAATTATTTAATTTTTATACTGTGCACTAAAGTCTGAAAGTATATTACATTGTGTTCAGGATTTCAATGTGCTATAATTAGGTTAAGATCACATCATATTTTACTATAAGTTTTAACTTTCTGAAAGCATTATTTGTCTAAAGTATTTCATGTGCCTATAACTCTGGATAAAATAGTTCCTAAGGGTATGCCCATGAGTTCCAACCTTTCCCTTTATGCCTTAATTATTTAGAAAATCTTATCTTTAAATAAGAAATCTCGATTACATACAGTGTCTAATATAATTCTGATCATATAACATGTTTATAAAGCTTCAATATCTCACTGAGTGGTTACTGTTTTTGTAAAATCATATAATTCTGTAATACTGAGGAGCATGTCTCATTATATTTCTTTTTTAAGGGAAAAAGTGAAATATTCATTGTCAAGAGAACAGTTGAAAAGTTTCAGTATATAAATACAAAATGAAAAACAGCATATAAGAAACAATAATTTTAAAGATACTAAGTATCTTTACATACAAGTAACAAAACGAAGTCCTGTGGACATGTTTCTTGAAAAGCGTCTTTAGGCTATGTACGTGGAGCAGGAACCTAGGTAGATACCATTAGTTACCAGTAGGTAAAGGAGAAATAAACAGAAAGACAGCCCTAAAGATCTACAAGGGTTCTCTCACATCTGCAGAAAGATGGCCATCTATACTGACTTGAATATCTGCATAGAATACGCATTGTTTCTTCAAAGTTATCCTACTCATAGATTACATAGCAAGTTTATAGGATCAATATACATGAATTAAATATGTTCCTATACACTAGCAACAAACAATTCATAGCAGGTAATTCATAACTGGAAAAATAGCACACACCATGATCAAATATAATTTTTAGGCATATAGGCTATAACATTGAAAATGTGAATTAATATACACATCAAAATAGGAAAGTCACATGACCATATTAACAGATGTAGGAGCAGCACATGGCTTTACAAAATCCAATGACCATGTATGATTTTCTGAAATTCTGTCAGTAAATTAGGAAAAGAAAGAATTTTCTTACCTTGCAAAAGAGCATCTACAAAAAACCCTACAGCTGACATCACCATCAAGAGGGAGACAGTGCCAGCTTTTCCATGAAGATCAAGAAAAGCACGGCTGTCTTCTTTGATCTCCTCTCTGCAGTGGTGTCCTAGAAGATTTGGATAATACAAGAAAACGAGATAAAGGGTTTCTCTTTTAGGAAAGAAGAAATAAAACTGTCTTTTCACAAATGACACGATTGCTAACATAAAAAAATCATAACTGATTAGCATAAGAGTTTTGGAATAAATAATTATAGCAAAGTTGCAGGATACAAGGTTATTGTACAAGAAGAAATCTTTTCCCAAACACCAAAAATTAACAATAAGAATGGATTTAAACCACAGTATAATTTGTGTTAGTACCCAAAACATAAGCTACTGAGATCTACGTCTGATATTGATATTTAGATGAAGAAAACTTTATTCTAATCTCAGTGCTAAATAGCTTGACTTTATCAAATTTCTTCTTCCCTCAGGACTTAGAGAACTCTGGAAAAGAAGATAGAACCAGAGAAGATGGAGGACACCAAGGAAAGAAAGCTTTCTGAACACAGTGGGACCAACCCACATACAAACTCACAGAGACTGTGGCACCATGCACAGGGCCTGCATGGGTCTAAGCTAGATGGCGTCCATTGACGTCGTAGGCCCACTTTAGTGAGCCAGTTGATCTTTGACAAAGGAACAAAGCCAGTATAATCAGGCGAAGATAGTTTATTTCAACACCAAAGACTGGCAAGGATGTAGGAAACTAAGAGTTGTTCTTCATTGCTTAAGGCTATACAAAATGTTGTAAGCATTTTTGGAGCACTGGTTACCGGATTCTTAGAAAAGTGAGCATGCGTTCCTTATACAAACCAACAGTTTTAATCCTTGCCATTTACCCAGATGAATTGAAAACATGTCTACGAAGTAATGCTGTCATGAAAATTTGGGCTGGCTGTAATGCCAGCATTCAAGAACCTGAGCAAGAGCATTCCTGCAAGTTTTGGGCTAGCCTGTGACACAGTAAATTCAGGCTAGGCTGGGCTACAGAATGAAACTCTGTCTCAAAGAAAAAGTTCAGGGATATGAATATTTATATGAGAATTATTTTTAATTGTTAAATTATTAATAATTTTTAATTTAGAGCTAATCAGGATGACCTTTAGTAGATAGGTATGTAAAGTGTTGCATCCATACAAGTGAATGTTATTCCGTCGTAAAGAGAAGGGAGCTATACAACCAGTAAAAGACAGAGAAGGCTGTTACGTGAAGACTGCTACATGACATTAGTCAAGAAAAGGTCGTATACCATATGAATCCAAACAGGACATGCTGGAAAGGCAAAACTCTGAAGATGGCAAAAGTAACAATGAGTGCCAGAGAGCACAGGAAAAGAGAGTTCGGGTTATAAAGCCCAGTGGTGTTTGGGACACTGATATTCTTCTGCATGACATTCTAATGATGGGTACACACCATAAAGGGTCTCTCAGAAACCACAGACTCTGCACTCAGGTGGACTCTCAGTTAGCTATAGGCTCTGGGTGACAATTAGAAGGTTCCCAGTTGTAGTAATTATGCCACTGGGATATGGGATGCTGGCTATAGAAGACTGTGCATAGAAAGTACAGAGTTCCCATCTATGGGCTGTGGTCCCTTTGGGATCACATGTCAGATATCCTACATATCAGATATTTACATTACAATTCATAACAGTGCAATATTGCCACTATGACATAGCAACTAATTAATTTTGTGATTGTGAATCACCACAACATGAGGAAGTGTATTAAAGGATCACAGCATTAAGAAAGTTAAGTATATTGGGACTTTGCATAGGCTGCCAGTTTTACTATAAACCTAAAAATGCTCCAAAAACAAAGTTTATACTCTTGAATAATTCAATAAATATGAGATATTGACAGGTTAACCACCTGTCAAAAAAAACACAGAAAAGATCAGCATGCTTAAGACTACAAAACATTACCACGGGGAATTAGAAAAGAAAGCAAATAGATGTAACTAAACCACACGGAAGAACACTCACTGCGATTCTGATCTTGACTCTCTCCCAAATTGAGGTGTGCTCCATAAAAACCACAACCGAGATCCTAGTAAATTATTGTCAGAAACTGACAAGCAATTTTCAGAAATTGCATGAAAATACAAAGCACCTAGATTGACCAGAAACAAACCTTTAAAAGAAAAAAGCTGAGGGTGTAACGTCATGCACTTTCAGGTCTATCAGGACAGTGAGATGACAGCTTAGAGTCAAGTAAGTCAGTTTGGGACCGGCAGAACACTCAGAATCAGAAGCACTTGTATGGACAACTGACTTTGCTCATGCCTTTATTGAAAAGCTTCCACGGGACTATTTCATAGAACCTTTAAGTTTAATCGCTTAAAGCTGGAAATGACCCAAAGTTCCAAAGCAAACCAAGAAAGAGTAGCATGCCCATAGCATGTAATGCTACTCAGAAGGAAAGAGGAGTGCAATGCTGAACGATGTGGGTAAATATTGAAATAAACATGCTCATTGGCAGAATGGGTGAAACATAGGGGCAGACTCTGTGGCTCTGTTTATGTGACATTCTATAAAATGTGAACTATTCTATAGCAGCAGAAAGCTATGCGGAAGAGAGAAAGACAGGAAGCAGGGATTCTAAAGGACACACAGAACGTTTGAGGTGGTTGATATGTTCATAACTTAGACTTTTCAGACATAGAAACTTTTAATTTTCTTTTTATTGCATATGTATGGCTCTTTTCCCAGGATGTATGTTTGTATACCACCTGTGTGGTGGCTACGGAAGCCCGAAGAGGACAACAAAGCTATAGAGCAGAGTGAGTCTGCATCCATTTCTCATCTGTTCTACGTAACCATTTAATATGAATGCTTGGCCAGGCCAGTCTGCACTCCCCAAAACTATTTAATTTTAACACCCATAAATGTAATCACCAACCAGAGCCACACTTACATTCTTATATGTCAAAGTTCATTGAGAATAATATAATAGCCTTATTAGCCATGATGATGTCAAAACTCGTGGCCAGTAGGCCACATACATCTCATACACCTGCCTGTAAGCCCGACAACCACAGTTTGACTTCCTAGATCTACACTGTGAAATGAGTGAACTATAGCAAGTTGTCCTCAGATCACACATGAACGTTGGCATGCATTTGTGCGCACACACACACACACACACACACACACACATAATAAATAAGTTAATTAAAATATAACTGAAGAATGATTAAACTGTAAAGAGCTTCTAATTCTTGGTAAATACATTATGCAAACAAGAAGAACGAGTTCAAAATTGGAAATCATAACCCAAGACTCTAAGTTAAAAGATCATCCACAGCCTCTCAGCTCAAAATGAAAATTTTTAACTTTTGGCTCTGTTTATAGCACAGGGCTCAAACACAACACAGTTTGGGAAAGCAATGTTTGACGCCAGGTTTCTAAACAGTCGTTCCTCTTGCTATACAAATGGGACTTAAGTGGGTACCGTTTATGTCCATGAAAACAAAGAGCAAGCAATTTTGTCAGTCAGAAAATTACCGAGAGATATGGTTAAACTGTGCGATGAAGAGCGGAGACCTGACAGGCGGCACAGCCGGTGGGGTAAGTAATGAAAGCCACAAGCAGCGAGCCTGGAAGCGGCCAAGTACCTCTCCACTCATAAACCGCGAGGAGTGATTCACCATGTAATCTGAAAGCACATTTGCTGGCTTGGTGATCTACCAGTTCAATTCCGATCAATCAAGCTTCAGGAATCAGACTTTTTCTTCATAAACAGGCAGGCAACATTTTCATAGCACCAGTTAGAGATGTCATCATCTTGGACAAAGAGAGTCATTTTTCTAGAGAGATTACTTGGTACTCATTTTGGATCACATCCTCTGTAATTTTCAAGGTATTTTATAGGCCTATAAATTTACAATCTTCAATGTAAAGTCATCAAGAAGATATGGGAGCACCTTCCTCGCACAAGGGCTTAGAGGTGAGGATTGTGCCCGAGACTTATACGGGAAGCCAATGATAGAGCTTTAACTCAAAACAGCTCTTATCCCATACATTCTCTTCCCGTCGTCTTCTTTATTCATTCTGACCTTTAAGGAATGCAAAGATGTCACAAGGTTGGGTGAATGACTACAGTCTCAGCACTGACCATGATACAGGTCAAAAGAGACGTGTGAGATCAAATCCAGCCTGACCTACACAGGAAAATCCTGTCTGTCTCAAAAACACAATCAAAACCAAAGCAAACCAAACACAAAAGAAATAAAAGAAATGTAAACATGGGGGTTCCAATCCCTGGTCAGGATGAAAACTGACAGGAAACATCTTTAGTCCAATGCTTTTCAGCTACCTTTCCTTCTCTTTAACCGTCTGCTATTTAAAGGGATTCTCCTTGGTTGAGCACCCCCACAATCAGGCCTCTGTTCTCACCACTCAGTGAAATTGTTCTCTTAAGGAATCAAAATTCAATTATCTTTTTCAGACCTCTTTGTCCCACCCTCTTTCAGTGGGTGGCCTTGTTAGCTACAAGAATGCAGCAGATCATTGCCAATCAAAGGCTTAGGAAAAGTCAATTTGGAGAGACTTCCTGGCCTTTAAATTGCAATAATTGCAGCAATAAATTAATTTTAAAACACCTTTGCTCAAGAACTGAAGATTTGTCTCCTGGGCAAGTGCTGGGTAGAATCACACATTTAGTTTCAATTTTTTGCAATGCTTTGAAGCAGACATTTCCGTCTCTACTCCTGCCTGTCTGCTCCCGTGCTTTACCTGAGCAAAGTTAAGTTCATGGAGATGTAGAAAGCTTGTCCAGTATAACACAGCTGATAAGCAGCCCCTGGTCCCCAACCATCATTTAATTCACAGCCAAGCCATCGTTCTATCCACTAACTGGTTAGGGAATAGATGCCTCATGGGAATTGGCCTTCCAAGGAACTAGGGTTTACCAGCAAAACAAAGGAGCTAAACAAAGAGTGTTAAACACATTTGCAACCAGTACCACGCTGAAAGTCTATTTTTCATCCTAACCACACTATTCCTGTTCCCCACCGAGCAAAGATTCTATGAGCCCTTCCTGGAGTTTCTGACATCTAATGAAGCACTAGACTCTTGTTAAGTCTGCCGATGTTTGGGCTTTTTATATTTGATACTACTACTCCTCCACACCAGTATTTCAAATAGAAAAGTTATCAGGGCAAAACATCAGGCCAAATCATTTCTGTGTGAGCATATCAGGATCTGCTCACTAGCCTTAAGTCAGATTTGGGACTGTTTGGCTTTTTTTTAACCTTCGCTCAGTGTCCCTTACAGGCTTAATGGGTATTATATTTAAGGTAATTATATATAAGATAATAGATTTAAAAATGATTACCTGGGCAAATACATTTGGAAAATGCTGCAGGATATTACTTAGTCTTTGGTAATCACCGAACACCGTACTTTTTTTAAGTGAAAAACTGCACAGTATTCCGTACTTACATTGTAAGCTAAATAGATAATAAATGCATATATAAATGCAGACAGCCCCTGCACACAGGGACCCAGAAGTAGGGGCAGGCCCTTCCGGTTGCTGCCCTCCCTGAGAGCTGAAACCCAGCCCCAAGAGCAACTTCAGGCCCAAGACTAGAGGTAAGACCAACTTTTCTGCTCCAAGTGACCTGCCTGGTAGACTCAGGACACATGCCCACAGGAACAGCTGAAAGCCAGTGGACAGGAATGACTACACGCCTGAAAGCAGAACACTCTGTTCCCATAACTGGCTGAAAGAAAACAGCAAAACAGGTCTACAGCACTCCTGACACACAGGCCTATAAGGCAGTCAAGCCACTGTCAGAAATAGTAGAACAAGGTAACAACAGAAACAACCTGATAGCAAGAGGCAAGTGCAGGAACCCAAGCAACAGAAACCAAGACTACATGGCATCATCAGAGCTCAATTCTCCCACCAAACCAAACACTGAATATCCAAACACATGAGAAAAGCAAGATCGAGATTTAAAATCACATTTGATCATGATGATGGAGGACTTTAAAAAAGGCATACAGAACTCCCTTAGATAAATGCAGGAAAACACAAGTAAACATGTAGAAGCCCTTAGAGAGGAAACACAAAAATCCCTGAAAGAATTACAGGAAAACACAATTAAACAGGTGAAGGCATTGAAAATGGAAATAGAAACAATAAATAAAGCACAAAAGGAGACAACCCTAGATATAGAAAACCAAAGGAAGAGTCAAGGAACCATAGACACAAGCATTACCAACAGAATACAAGAGATAGAAGAGAGAATCTCAGGAGCAGAAGATTCCATAGATATCATCGATACAACTGTCAAAGATAATGTAAAATGGAAAAAGCTACTGGCCTAAAACATACAGGAAATCCAGGACACATTGAAAAGATCAAACCTAAGGATAATAGGTATAGAAGAGAGTGAAGACTCCCAACTCAAAGGACCCGTAAATATCTTCAACAAAATCAAGGAAGAAAACTCCCCTAACCTAAAGAAAGAGATGCCCATAAACATACAAGAAGCCTATAGAACTCCAAATAGATTGGACGAGAAAAGAAATTCCTCCTGTCACATAATAGTCAAAACACCAAATGCACAAAATAAAGAAAGAATATTAAAAGAAGTAAGGAAAAAGGTCAAGTAACATATAAAGGCAGACCTATCTGAATTACACCTCTCACCAGAGACTATGAAAGCCAGAAGATCCTGGACAGATGTCATACAGACCATAAGAGAACACAAATGCCAGCCCAACACAAGGAGACAGGCTACACCCTAGAAAAAGCAAGAAACTAATTGTTTTGCAACAAAACAAAGGGAAGACAAGCACACACACAATCTCACCTCAAAATACAAAGATAACAGGAATCAACAATCACTATTCCTTAATATCTCTCATCAATGGACTCAATTCCCCAATAAAAAGACACAGATTAATGAACTGGATACACAATGAGGACCCAGCATTTTGCTGCCTACAGGAAACACACGTCAGACACAAAGACAGACTTACCTAAGAGTAAAAGTCTGGAAAACAGCTTTCCAAGCAAATGGTCTGAAGAAGCAAGCTGGAGTAGACATTCTAATATCGAATAAAATCGATTTTCAACCAAAAGGCATCAAAAAAGATAAGGAAGGACACTTCATATACATCAAAGGAAAATTCCACCAAGATGAACTCTCAATCCTAAATATCTATGCTTCAAATACAAGGGCACCTACAGACATAAAAGAAACCTTACTAAAGCTCAAAGCACACATTGGACCTCACACAATAATAGTAGGAGATTTCAATGCCCTACTCTCATCAATGGACAGATCATGGAAACAGAAATTAAGCAGAGACGTAGACAGACTAAGAGAAGTCATGACCCAAATGGACTTTAACAGATATTTATAGAACATTTTATCCTAAAACAAAAGGATATACCTTCTTCTCACCACCTCATGGTTCTTTCTCCAAAACTGACTATATAATCGGGCACAAAACAAGCCTCAACAGATACAGAAAGATAAAAATAATCCCATGCTGGAGGAAAGAACACCCACATATACATGGAAGTTGAACAATGCTCTGCTCAATGATAACCTGGTCAAGGAAGAAATAAAGAAAGAAATTAAAGACTTCTTAGAATTTAGTGAAAATGAAGGTACAACATACCCAAACTTATGGGACACAATGAAAGCTGTGCTAAGAGGAAAACTCATAGCGCTGAGTGCCTGCAGAAAGAAACAGGAAAGAGCATATGTCAGCAGCTTGACAGCACACCTAAAAGCTCTAGAACAGAAAGAAGCAAATACACCCAGGAGGAGTAGAAGGCAGGAAATAATCAAACTCAGAGCTGAAATCAACCAAGTAGAAACAAAAAGGACCATAGAAAGAATCAACAGAACCAAAAGTTGGTTCTTTGAGAAAATCAACAAGATAGATAAACCCCTAGCCAGACTAACGAGAGGACACAGAGAGTGTGACCAAATTAACAAAATCAGAAATGAAAAGTGAGACATAACAACAGAATCAGGGGAAATTAAAAAAAATCATCTGATTATACTACAAAAGCCTACATTCAACAAAACTTGAAAATCTGAAGGAAATGGACAATTTCCTAGACAGATACAGGTACCGAAGTTAAATCAGGAACAGATAAATCATTTAAACAACCTCATAACTCCTAAAGAAATAAAAGCAGTCATTAAAGATCTCCCAACCAAAAAGAGCCCAGGTCCAGACGGGTTCAGTGCACAATTCTATCAGACCTACATAGAAGATATCATACCAAGACTATCCAAACTATTCCACAAAAAATGAAACAGTTGGAACACTACCGAATTCCTTCTACGAAGCCACAATTACTCTTATACCTAAACCACACAAAGACCCAACAAAGAAAGAGAACTTCAGACCAATTTACCTTATGAATATCAACGCAAATATACTCAATAAAATTCTTGCAAACCGAATCCAAAAATACATGAAAACAAGCATCCCTTATGATCAAGTAAGCTTCATCACAGGTATGCAGGGATGATTTAATATACGGAAAACCATCAACGTAATCCACTATATAAACAAACTGAAAGATAAAAACTACATGATAATTTCATTAGATGCTGAGAAAGCATTTGACAAAATTCAACACCCCTTCAAGATAAAAGTCCTGGAAAGAATAGGAATTCAAGGCCCATAACTAAACATAGTAAAAGCCATATACAGCAAACCAGTGGCTAACATTAAACTAAATGGAGAGAAACTTGAAGCAACCACCAAAAAATCAGGGACTAGACAAAGGCTGCCCACTCTCTCCTACTTATTCAATATAGTTCTCAAAGTCCTGGCCAGAGCAATCAGAAAACAAGAGGAGATCAAAGGGATACATATTGGAAAGGAAGAAGTCAAAATATCACAATTTGCAGATGATATGATAGTATATTTAAGTGATCCCAAAAGTTCCACCAGAGAACTACTAAACCTGATAAACACCTTCAGCAAAGTGGCTGGGTATAAAATTTTCTCAAATAAATCAATAGCCTTCCTATACACAAAAGAGAAATAAGCCGAGAAAGAAATTAGGAAAAACAGACAAGTCAGTCACCAGTCTGTTTTCCAAGTCATGTGATGTGAGACGTTTGTTATTATGGCCCTCAACAGGAAAGCTCTTTCCAAACAACTGTGACAAGTGAAGCTGGTATTTAATAGTTAATGACCTCTGTTTGGTCATCAAAGGCTTGGAACTTGTGATGGTCTATATATGCTTGGCCTGGGGAGTGGCACTATAAGAAAGTGTAGCTCTGTTGATGTGGGTGTGGTCTTTTGGAATAGGTGTGTCACTGTGGGTGTGGGTTTTAAGACCCTCATCCTATCTTCCTGGAAGCCAGTCTTCTCCAGGCAGCCTTCAGATGAAGATGTAGAACTCTGCACCATACCTGCCTGGATGTTTCCGTGCTCCTTCCTTGATAATAATGGACTGAACCTCTCTATCTGTAAGCCAGTCCCAATTAAATGCTATACTTATAAGAAAAAAAAAAGAAATTAGGAAAAAGACACCCTTCAAAACAGTCCGCAATAATATAAAATATCTTGGTGTGACTTTAACCAAGCAAGTGAAAGATCTGTATGATAACAACTTCAAGTCTCTTAAGAAAGAAATTGAAGATCTCAGAAGATGGAAAGATCTCCCATGCTCATGGATTGACAGTATTAATATAGTAAAAATGGCCATTTTACCAAAAGTGATCTACAGATTCAATGCAATCCCCATCAAAATAACAATCCATTTCTTCAAAGAGTTAGACAAAACAATTAGCAAATTCATCTGGGATAACAAAAAACCCAGGATAGCTAAAACTATTCTCAACAATAAAAGGGCTTCCAGGGAATCACTATCCCTCAACTCAAGCAGTATTACAGAGCAATAGTGATAAAAACTTTATGGTATTGGTACAAAGACAGGCAGATAGACTAGTGGAATAGAATTGAAGACCCAGAAATGAACCCACACACCTATGGTCACTTGATTTTTGACAAAGGAGCCAAAACCATCATATGGAAAAAAGATAGCCTTTTCAGCAAATGGTACTGGTTCAACTGGAGGTCAGCATATAGAAGAATGCAGACTGATCCATTCTTACCACCCTGTACAAAGAGTAAGTCCAAGTGGATCAAGGACCTCCACATCAAACAGATACACTCAAACTAATAGAAGAAAAAGTGGGGAATAGAATCTCGAACACATGGGCACTGGAAAAAATTTCCTGAACAAAACACCAATGGCTAATGCTCTAATATCAAGAATCAACAAATGGGATCTCATAAAAGTACACTGTAAGGCAAAGGACACTGTTGTTAGGACAAAATGGCAACCAACAGATTGGGAACAGATCTTTATCAATCCTACAACTGATAGAGGGCTTATATACAAAGAACTCATGAAGTTAGACTTCAGGGAGACAAATAACCCTATTAAAAAGTGGGGTTCAGAGCTAAACAAAGAATTCACAGCTGAGGAATGCCAAATGGTTGAGAAGCATCTAAAGAAATGTTCAACATCTTTAGTCATAAGGGAAATGCAAATCAAAACAACCTTGAGATTTCACCTCACACCAGTGAGAATAGCTAAGATAACAGCAGATGTTGGAGAGGATGTAGAGAAAGAGGAACACTCCTCCATTGTTGGTGGGATTGCAGGCTGGTGCAACCATTCTGGAAATCAGTCTGGAGGTTCCTCAGAAAATTGGACATTGAACTACCTGAGGATCCAGCTATACCTCTCTATGGAGCATATACCCAAAAGATGCTCCAACATATAGCAAAGACACATGCTCCACTATGTTCATAGTAGCCTTAGTTATAATAGCCAGAAGCTGGAAAGAACCCAGATGCCCTTCAACAGAGGAATGGATATAGAAAATGGGGTACATCTACACAATGGAGTACTACTCAGCTATCAAAAACAATGACTTTATGAAATTCATAGGCAAATGGATGGAACTGGAAAATATCATCCTGAGTGAGGTAACCCAATCACAGAAAAACACACATGGTATGCACTCATTGATAAATGGATATTCGCCCAAATACTCGAATTACCCTAGATGCACAGAACACATGAAACTCAAGAAGGATGACCAAAATGCGGATGCTTCACTCCTTCTATAAAAGGGGAACAAGAATACCCTTAGGAGGGTATAGGGAGGCAAAGTTTAGAACAGAGGCTGAAGGAATGCCCATTCAGAGCCTACCCCACATGTGGCCCATACATACAAAGCCACCAAACTAGATAAGATGGATGAAGCAAAGAGGTGCACGCTGACAGGAACCAGATGTAGATCTCTCCTGAGAGACAGCCAGAATATGGCAAGTACATAGGCGAATGCCAGCAGCAAGCCACTGAACTGAGAACGGGACCCCACTGAAGGAATCAGAGAAAGGACTGAAAGGACTGAAGGTGCTTGAGGCCCCATATGAACAACAATGCCAACCAACCAGAGCTTCCAGGGACTAAGCCACTACCCAAAGACTATACATGGACTGACCCTGAGTTCCAACTACATAGGTAGCAATGAATAGCCTAGTAAGGGAAGCAGTGGATGGGGAGCCCTTTGTCCTACCAAGGCTTTCCCCCAGTGAATGGGATTCTTGGGGGTGGGGTGTGGTAATGGGGGGATGATTGGGAGGGGAACACCCATATAGAAGGGGAAGGACAGGGGCTAGGGGGATGTTGGGTTGGAAACCGGGAAGGGGAATAACATTTGAAATGTAAATAAGAAATGCCCAATTTAATAAAGATAGAAAAATAAATAAATAAATGAATGCAGACATTATTATAGATATTAGGGTTTCCCACTTGCTGTATCTTAGCAAGAGATTTCAGCGTGTATCTTATAATCAGTAAATAATACTTTAAATTTATATCAAGTTATAAAAAATAAACTATACAAATAATTTTCAAAAAGCAATGCAAACTAGGCATAATAACATTTCGTAGCCATTCTATTATATCCATTCACAACATTTTCACTATCTGTGGTCCTTTGAGTAAATATGGCAGACATAAACTAATAGATTTGAATGCTTGGTCACCACTACTAGAAGGTATGTCCTTGTTGGAAAAGTGTGTCACTGGCATGGGCTTTGAGGTTTCAAATGCTTAAGCCAGGCCTAGTGTCTCTGTCTTCCTATTGCCTGCAGATCCAGATGTAGACTCTGAGCTCATTCTCTAACATCATGTCTTCCTGTAAGCCATGCTTCCCACCATGATGATAATAAACTAAACCCTTGAATCTATAAGCCAGTCCCAATTGAAAAATTTCTTTTAAAAGTGTTGTCTTAACTTGTGCCCTCAGCTGACCTTCTTACACAGCTCTTTGTACCTAGATCCTGTGGGTAGAGAGCTGAATTCTCAGAAGTAAGGACAATCCTGAGAGCACCACTTCTGCTCATATTCATGGCCCAATAGGATCCCACTTGGAGCCCTCTGGACACAGCACCTGAGGAGCAGTCTGAGACAGGATACTTCAGGTTTCTGCCTGCTTCTGCAGCTGACCTTGTGCCACAGCTATCTGTACTCTGGTCCCACTGGGAGAAAGCCAGTCTCCAGTAATGCTGACACACAGACTTACAGGAGAGTCTAGCCACTGTCAGAAACAGCAAGACCAGCTAATACCAGAGAAAAGCAGATGGTGAGAAGCAAGGGCAAGAACCTAAGCAACAGAAACCAAGGCGACTTGGCATCATCAGAACCCATATGCCCCACCACAGAAAGTCCTAGATACCCCCACATCGGAAAAGTAAGATTTTAATTTAAAACACAATGTTAGAGGATGTTAAGAAGGACATAATTCTCTTACAGAAATATAGAACAACACAGGTAAATAAGTAGAAGCCCTTAAAGGGGAAGCACAAAAATCCCTTAAAGAATTACAGGAAAACACAAGCAAATGGGAGAAGGAATTGAACAAAACCATCCAGGATCTGAAAATAGAAAAAGAAACAATAAAGAAATCACAAAGGGAGAGAATCCTGGACATAAAAAACCTAGGAAAGAGATCGGGAGTCATAGATGTAAGTATTACCAACAGAATACAAGAGATAGAAGAGAGAATCTCGGAGACAGAAGATACCATAGAGAACATTGACACAACAGTCAAAGAAATGCAAAATACAAAAATCTCCTAACCCAAAACATCCAGGATATCCAGGACTCAATGAGAAGATCAAATTTAAGAATAATATGTATAGACGAGAATATAGAGATTCCAAACTTAAAGGGCCAGTAAATATCTTCAACAAAAGTATAGAAGAAAACTTCCCTAACCTAAAGAAAGAGATGCCCATAAACATACAAGAAGCCTACTGAACTCCAAATAGATTGGAACAGAAAAGAAATTCCTCAGGTCACATAATAGTCAAAACACCAAACACATAAAACAAAGAAAGAATATTAAAAGCAGTAAGGGAAAAAGGTCAAGTAACATATAAAGGCAGACCTATCAGAATTACATCAGACTTCTCAATAGAAACTATGAATCCAGAAGATCCTGGGCAGATGTCATACAGACCCTAAGAGAACACAAATGCCAGCCCAGGCTACTACATCCAGCAAAACTCTCAATTATCATAGATGGAGAAACCAAGATATTCCATGACAAAACCAAATTAACACTATATCTTTCCACAAATACAGTCCTACAAAGGATAATAGATGGAAAACTTCAACACAAGAAGGGAAACTACACCTTTGAGAAAGCAAGAAAGTAATCTAATTTCACTTAACCCAAAAGAAGATACCAACACAACATAATTCCACCTCTAACAACAAAAATAGCAAGAAACAACAATCATTGGTCCCTAAAATCTATTATCATCAATGAAGTCAATTCCCCAGTAAAAAGACATAGACTAACAAACTGGATGTGTAAAGAAGACTGATCATTTGCTGCATACAGGAAATACACCTCAGAGACAAAGACAGATACTTCCTCAGAGTAAAAGGCTGGGAAACAATTTTCCAAGCAAATGACCACCAGAAACAGTTGGAGTAGCAATTCTAATATTGAATAAAATCAATATTCACTAACAAGCTATGAAAAAAGATAAGAAAGGACACTTCATATTCATCAAAGGAAAAATTCACCAAGATGAACTCTCAATCCTGAATATCTATGCTCCAAATGCAAGGGCACCTACATTCATAAAAGAAACCTTACTAAAGCTCAAAGCACACATTGCACCTCACACAATAATAATAGGAGATTTCAACACCCCACTCTCGTCAATGGATAAATCATGGAAACAGAAAATAAAAAGAGACACAGAGAAACTAACAGAAGTTATGAACCAAATGGATTTAACAGATATCTATAGAACATTTCATCCTTAAACAAAAGAATATACCTTCTTCTCAGCACCTCATGGTACCTTCTCCAAAATTAACCGTATATTCTGTCACAAAACAGGCCTCAACAGATACAAGAAGATTGAAATAATCCCATGCATCTTATCAGATCAACATAGACTAAAGCTGGTCTTCAATAACAACAAAAATGACAGAACACCCATATATACATGGAAGTTGAACAATGCTCTACTTAATGATAACCTGGTCAAGGAAGAAATAAAGAAAGAAATTAAAGACTTCTTAGAATTTAAATGAAGGCACAATATATGCAAACTTATGGTACACAAAGAAAGCAGTGCTAAGAGAAAACCTCATAGCTCTGGTTGCTTCCAAAGAGACATTGGAGAGAGCATACACTAGTAGCTTGACAGAACACATAAAAGCACTAGAACAAAAAAAAAAAAAAAAAAAACAAATACATCCAAGAGGAGTACACCCCAGGAAATAATCAAACTCAGTGCTGAACTCAACCAAGTAGAAACAAACGGGACTATACAAAGAATCAACGAAACCAGGAGCTGGTTCTTTGAGAAAATCAACAAGATAGATAAAGCTAACCAGAGATAGCCAGGCTAACCAGAGGACCCACTCTCTGTGTCCAAATTAACAAAATCAGAAATGAAAAGGGAGAAATAACAACAGAAACTGAGGAAATACAAAAAACCATCAGGTCCTACTACAAAAACCTATGCTCAACAAAACTGGAAAATCTAGATGAAATGAACAATTTTCTAGACAGATAACAGGTACCAAAGTTAAATCAGGATCAGATTAAACCATCTAAACAGTCCCATCACTCCTAAAGAAATAGAAGCAGTCATTAAAAGTCTCTCAATCAAAGAACCCCCAGGCCCAGATAGGTTTAGTGCAGAATTCTATCAGACCTTCAGAGAAGACCTAACACCAATACTGTCCAAACTATTCCACAAAAGAGAAACAGAAGGAACATTACCCAATTCCTTCTATGAAACCATAATAACTCTTATACCTAAACCACACAAAGAGCCAACAAACAAAGAGAAGTTCAGACCAATTTCTCTTGTGAATATAGACACAAAAATACTCAATAAAATTCTCACAAACTGAATCCAAAACGATTATCCATCATGATCAAGTAGGTTTCATCCCAGGTATGCAGGGATGTTTCAATATATGGAAATCCATCAACATAATCTACTATATAAACAAACTGAAAGAACAAAACCACACGATCATTTCATTAGATGCTGAGAAAGCATTTGACATAATTCAATGCCCCTTCATGATAAAAGTCCTGGAAAGAATAGGAATTCAAAGCCCATATCTAAACATAGTAAAAGCAATATACAGCAAACCAGTTGCTAACATTAAACTAAATGGAGAGAAAATTGAAGCAATCCCACAAAAATCAGGAGCTAGACAAGGTTGCCCACTCTCTCCCTACTTATTCGATAAAGTACTGGAAGTCTTATCAGACAATCAGAGCAATCAGACAGCAAAAGGAGGTCAAAGGGATACAAATTAGAAAGGAAGAAGTCAAAAATATCACTATTTGAAGATGATACGATAGTATACTTAAGTACCCCCAAAGTTCCAACAGAGAACTCCGACAGCTGATAAACAACTTCAGCAAAGTGTGTGGGTATAAAATTAACTCAAACAAATCAGTAGCCTTCCTCTACTCAAAGGATAAACAGGCTGAGAAAGAAATTAGGGAAATGATACCCTTTACAATAGTCACAAATAACATAAAATTCCTTGGTGTGACTCTAACCAACCAAGTGAAAGTTCTCTATGACAAGAACATCAAGTCTCTGAAGAAAGAAGTTGAAGATGGAAAGACCTCTCAAGCTCATGGATTGGCATGATTAATATAGTAAAAATGGTCATCTTGCCAAAAGCAATCTACATATTCAATGCAATTCCCATCAAAACTCCAACTCAACTCTTCATAGAGTTAGACAGAGAAACTTGACAATTCATTTGGAATAACAAAAATCCCAGGGTATCGAAAACTATACTCAGCAATAAAAGACTTCTGGGGGAATCACCATCCCTGACCTCAAGCTGCATTATATAGACAACAATAGTGATTAAAAACTGTATAATATTGGTACATAGACATGGAGGTAGATGAGTAGAATAGAAATGAAGACCCAGAAATGAACCCACACACCTATGGTCACTTGAGCTTTGACAAAGGAGCTAAAACATTCAGTGAAAAAAAGATAGCATTTTCAACAAATGGTGCTGATTCAACTGGTATGTAGAAGAATGCAAATCGACCCATTCTTATAGCCCATACAAAGCTTAAGTTCAAGTGGACAAGGACCTCCACATCAAACCAGATACACTCAAACTAATAGAAGAAAAAGTGGGGAAGAGCCTCGAACACATGGGCATTGGGGAAATTTTCCTAAACAAAACACCAATGGCTTATGCTCTAAGATCAAGAATTGACAATCAGACCTTGTAAAACTGCAAAGCTTCTGTAAGGCAAAGGACACTGCGGTTAAGACAAAACGGCAACCAACAGATTGGGAAAAGATCTTTACCAACCCTACATCTGATAGAGGGCTAATATCCAAAATATACAAAGAACTCAAGAAGTTAGACTCCAGAAAGGCAAATAACCCTAAAAAGGGGGTACAGAGCTAAACAAAGAATTCTCGGCTGAGGAATATCAAATATCTGAGAAATACCTAAAGAAATGTTCAACATCATGGAAATGCAAATCAACACAACCCTCAGATTTGACCTCATGCCACTCAGAATGGCTAAGGTCAAAAACTCAGGTGACAACAGATGCTGGTGAGGATGTGGAGAAAGAGGAACACTCCTCCATTGTTGGTGGGATTGCAGACTGGTACAACCACTCTGGAAATCAGTCTGGAGTTTCTTAAGAAACTGGACCTAGTACTACCTGTGAAGCCAGCTATACCACTCCTGGGCATGTACCCAAATGATGCTCCACTATGTTCATAGCAGCCTCATGTACAATAGTCAGACACTGGAAAGAACCCAGATGTCCCTCAACAGAGGAATGGATACAGAAAATATGGTACATTCACACAATGGAGTACAACTCAGCTATGAAAAACAATGACTTCATGAAATTCATAGGCAAATGGATGGAACTAGAAAATATCATCCTGAGTAAGGTAACCCAATCCCCAAAAAACACACATGGCATGCATTCACTGATAATTGGATATTAGCCCAAAATCTCAACTCGGAATATCCAAGATACAATCCTCAGACCACATGGAACTCAAAAAAAAAAAAGAATGACCAAAGTGTAGATGCTTCAGTCCTTCTTAGAAAGGGGAACAACAATATTCATAGGAGGAAATATGAAACAAGGTTTGGAGCAGAGACTGAAGGAAACTGCCCTCCCTGGGGATCTAGTCCATATACATACAGCCACCAAACCCAGACAATATTACTGATGCCAAGAAGTGCATACTGACAGGAGCCTGATACAGCTGTCTCCTGAGAGGCTCTGCCAGAGCATGACAAATACAGAGGTGGATGCTCGCAGCCAACCATTGAACTGAGAACAGGTTCCCCATTGGAGGAGTTAGAGAAAGGATTGAAGGAGCTGAAGGAGCTTGCAACCCCATAAGAACAACACCACCAAACAACCAGAGCTCCCAGGGACTAAACCACCATCTAAAGAGTACAAACCCATGGCTCCATCTGCATATGTAGCAGAGGATGGTCTTGTTGGGCACCAATGAGAGAAGCCCGTGGTCCTGCCAAAGCTGGACACCCCCCCACACACCAGTGTAGGGAAATGTCAGGGTGAGGAGGCGGGAAGGTGTAGGTGGATGGGTGGGGAAATACTCTCATAGAAGAAGGAGAAGGGGGGATAAGTTAGGGAGTTTATGGAAGGGAAACCAGGGAAGGGGATAACATTTGAAATGTAATTAAATAAAAAATATCCAATTAAAAGATAAAGACAAAAAGAAAAAAAGAGTTGCCTTGGTCATGATGTCTCTTCACAGCAGTAGAAATCCTAACTAGGACACCACCCCCTTTACCCCTTATCACTCTCATAATGGTGCTGTTACTGGTACCAATTACTGAAGGTCTCAGTTCCTTGGGTGATCTGGGCAATAATGCAGAGTGGATCAGAATAAATCTAACTCTTTAGCTCATCTGAAAAATTTCATGATTTTAGAATAAATTCAAAGCACAGTAGACATATGGCAGGATGGTGAAGTGGAGAGGAGATGAGGAGATAGGAAAGGAACATACTCTTCATCCAGTAAAGATGTAGTAGCACATCATGAAAAACAGTTATAAAGATGGCAGTTTGAGCCACATGCTATCAGACTATGTTGTCATTCATGTTAATGCAATGAAGTTCAGTGAAAACTGTGGTTCCCCAAAGCAGCTCACATGATGTGGTAAGGATAAATACCGATATCCAGGCCTCCACACGAGAAAGATAAAAAAGAGACTTGAACCTTGAGATCATCCCAGACCATGCCAATGAATCTCTCTCCCGTAGACTGCCTCTGTATCTCTTTAAAGACTATATTCATAAGCACAGCATGTGTCTGAGGTTGGCAAGTCACCCCAGTAAGTTATCAAGCCTTAGGGGGCAGCCAATATCTCAGATTTGTACCTAGCTTCTCCCAAGAGTAGCCCAGAAACTTGTTTGAAGGGAAGAGACTAATGGAGAACTTTGGCCTTAACTCTGAATTTTGGTCGGATAGTTTCTTTCAGAAGTCACTATGGCCACACAGCTCTCCAATAAGATTGTTAGATTTATTTTCATTAACTGGCTCTTACAGATGAGGAAACCAAGATTCTTCATTACCAAGCTGCCAAGGAGATGAAACTACCCTGGACTCTGGCAGATCTGACTACGGATTCTCTATATTTCTCCTCTCCTAGGAACTTCACCGCATGAGGTTTCAAACAAAACTTGAAATGTAGAATCTGTCACTGTTTTTCTTAATCCTGTATCTCTTCATCCCATCTATGTGATGAGCAATATTTTTTTAAAGATTTATTGTATTTATTGTATTGTATGTATCTATCTTCAGACACACCAGGAGAGGGCATAGGATCCATCACAGATGGTTATGAGCCACCAGTTGGTTGCTGGGAATTGAACTCAGGACCTCTAGAAAGCAGTCAGTGCTCTTAACCACTGAGCCATCTCTCTAGCCCCCAAGATTTATTTATTTATTTCATGTATGTAGGTACACTGTTACTGTTTTCAGACACACCAGAAGAGAACGTCGGATCCCATTACAGATGGTTGTGAACCACCATGTAGTTGCTGGGATTTGAACTCAACACATCTAGAAGAGCAGTTAGTGCTCTTAACCGCTGAGCCATCTCTCCAGCCCTATGAGCAACAGTTTTTAGCAATTTAATTTTATTGTACTTTTACAAATATTCAACTTAACTTCTCATGGAAGCAATGTTCTCTTCTCTTTATGTTTATTTTTCATCAGTTTATGCAATATTTAAACAAATTACATAGTTTCACGTGCAATAGCCAAACAAAAATTTGAGGTAAATGTCATGCTCTCTGTAATCTGCTAGTTTGAATAGAAAACAAATGTGTTACAACTATCTAGACAGTACTTTTCTTTTTACTTTTTAAGTATTTTGTTTTTTAATTATGCATATTTGGGGGAGATATGTACATATGAGTTCACGTTTCCATAGAAGTCAGGAGACATTGTCCAGTCCCCTGAAGCTAACATTGTAGGGGTTTGTGAGACACTCATCCTGGGTCCTGGGAGTCAAATTTGGGTCCTCCGCAAGAGCAGTGTGCACTCTTAACAACTCTTCAACACTGAGTCATCTCTGTGCCCTTAGAGAGCAGCCGGGACATAGGTGTGACGTGTATATACATCTCTGATTAATGTGCAAATTGTGTCAATGAAACAGGAGTTAAGAAGGATTCTGATGTACACAGGGAAAAGTCTACAGGGACCACAACCATCTATGGATCCTTTCTTTTCTTTTCTTTTCTTTTCTTTTCCATTAATTAATTCACTTTCCATGAATAGTCACTTCACATTCTGATCACAGCCCCCATCCCATTCCTGCCTCAGATAGCCCCTCCCCCTTTCCTTTTCCTCAGAAAAGGGGAAGGCCCTCCTGGGTGCCAACTCATCCTGGCACATCCAGTCACTGCAGGACTAGGCACATCCTCTTCCCCTGAGGCCAGACAAAGCAGCCCAGTTAGGGGAACAGGATAGGGATCCCTTTTTCAGTTCAAGAAGCTCTGCTCTCTCATTTAGTGGGCATTTATTGGCTCCTTGTAGACCCTCCCTATCTACTCCTATTCTCTCAGCACCTTTCAGCACCTCAGCTTGATGACAATTATACAGGTATTTTCACATGTGCCATCCTCATCAGACCGAGCCAATAGATGAAACATTGCCCAGAGACTATGACACTAAATCTGCATCCTTTTATTACTCATCTAAACCCTTCTGAATTCTCCTACCACCTTAGCCAACCATGGATGTCAGCCATTTCAGTAATATTGTCATTCACTCTCTGAAATCTGCAGACCTCTAACCTTTCACCTCATTAGCTCTCCTTGTCTGGGAGAGTTCCTAGATTCTAAATCACCCGCTATGTGAACACACCTACCCACCCTGGTATGTCTCTTTAAGCTCTGTTAAGTATTTTTGCACTTATTTTACCTCCCACTTTCTGACAACAGCTTTCTATAAGCTACACTCATAAACATTCATTCAATGAGTATGTTTCTCAAACATCCTCCATCTATTTGTACCTATCATGAACTACATTCTCTTTAGATCTTATCAATCTTTCACCTCTTTGCTTTTTTGTTTGTTTTGCTTGTATTTGTTTTTGATTTTTTGAAACAGAGTTTCTCTGTGCAACTCTGGCTGTCCTGAAACTCACTCTGTAAACTGGGCTGGCCTTGAACTCAGAGATCTGCCTGACTCTGCCTCCCGATGTCTGGAAAATGTACGTGTCAATACCACCCAGTATAAACTTTTAGCTCTACATATTAGTAAAAGTAATGAAAAAAGCATATGGATTTACATTTATTTCATGCAAATTGAAAGTCCTAATTACATTTTGTATCTCACTCCAGACTCACTGCTTCTGTTTGGTGGGTTCTGCTAGTGTTTCTTATACTTGCTCCATCTCCTTAGAGTGTTACCTTTCACATAGTACATTTTTCTAGGTCATTCTAATGATGCCTCGATGAGAATTGCATGTCCTGTGGTTTTAATGTCAAGACTGGCCATGGCACTTGCACTACCCAACAGAACATGACCGGAAGGGTTACATTCCCAAGAAGAAACTTTCAAATCCAGCTCATGGACTCCCCCAGTTCTCTGTTCTTTTAAGATGGGCAGTGTGACAGACCGAACCCACCCTACCACTCTGTCTACTAAAGTAACACGGCATGAGTGGATCTGACACCAAATAGACAGGTAGCTAAGCCAAAAGTAAACCCTGGCTTATTCAAACCAGTGAGACTTTATAGTTTCTTGTCTCTGCTTCATTCCTTGGACTATTTATATATCACTAGTATGCTGTTTCAAAAGGATTGAATGTTTGACCTGTTGTTGTAGAGAAACATAGCACTGGGTAAGTTAGCAAGTGTAATTATTTATGCTACATCCAGACTCTGCCCTCACATAAAATATGATATTGATTAGGTTACCTGTGAGTACAGGTGGGAATGCTCCTTCTTGCTACTGTTCTGCTTTATCAATATAAGAATCACTAAGCCAATATTTTATTTAATATGTACAAAAACCCAGTCTACAAAATGGGCAATAAATCCTTCAAAGAAGAAGTCAGGTTTCCATTTGAATTTAAGGAGCAAATTTGCATTATTTTGTCAATAAAAGTATAAAGGCAGGTAAGGATTTTTAGGTAAGGATTTGAAGCTAAGTTGAAATGTGCCTGTGCTGCTAGAGAGTCGATACAGGCAGGGTCACTGGAGTGTTAGTAATTTAGTTAAGCCTGCCATCGCTCCAGATCACTCCTTCAAATTTACCCCTTTTTGAAATGTATTCCTCAGGTGTTCAAACCAATTGCTCTATAATGTAACTAGCACTTAAGTTGTTTGTCAGAGCAGAAGCTACACTACGGCTGTCCTCAGAGGCCCAGCTTAAATTCTAAAAGCATGTTCCTTAAACTCTAGGATGTGGTGCTTCTTCAGGAAACACACACAGACACACACACACACACACACACACACACACACACACACACACACACAAACACTTCCCTTTCAGCTTCTTCCTCTGGATGCAGAAGGACATAATCTACCCAGTCGGAAATATTTCCAGGCAAGTTCCCATCTCCTGACAGTGTCACTTCTGAGTAGAGGAATTCCCTTTCAGGTAGCCTGGCAGAACTGCCAGGAAGAGAGTACACAGGGAGGTCTAAGCCTAAGGGACCCCACACCCTACTTTGACTTTCTCTTACCTACTTCAGGCTCCTAATAACATTTGGAAGGCTCCTGACTCACATTAATGCTGTCTGACACATGCCCCAATAGAACTGTATGTTAAATAGAATGGCATTTTTGGAGGACCACAAAAGAAAGAAGGGAACCAAGAAAACAAATGGAAAGATGTATAAAGCTTAATGCTGGGCAGTACTCAGGGGGCAGAGATGGGAAGGGTTCTCTGGGCAAGCTGGTTAACTGCACTAATAGATCACCAATCTCCGGGTTCAGCAAGAGACCCTATTTCAGTGAATTAAGTAGACAGTCATTGAGGAAGACACTAGAAATCAACTTCTGGCCTCTGCATGCATACAGACACACACGTGCATGTACATGTGTACGTATACCTGCCCACACATATGCAAACACACATATACACAGAATTAAGAGAAGATATAAAATCCATTATGCATGAATACTTTTTCTAGAACAAATTTGTATGGATAGTAAGAAATACAGAGCGACAAGGTAATCATTTTCCATGAAACATGGTCTTAATCTTCTTGGAAAAAAATTTGTGACAAAGTACAACTGCTATCTGTCCAGGAAATATATTCAGTTAACTGTGTTTCTGACTTTACCAGTTGCAACTATCCATTAAAGCATATTTATGATGAGACCTAGAGTTCACAATTTAGAAACCATTACAGTTTAAAATGAAGGTGAAAATTCCTATGCACTATTGCTCCACATAGCCCAAGTGATATTAATTGACAAAACTATATTTCTAATCATGCCTATAATTACACAGCTAATTGGTATACTCATAAAGAGAATGATTGGCAGAAGTCAAGATGACAATAATGGCTTTCATGGGATTTAGGATCTCATGACACTTATTTGAAAAAGTAGTTTTGACAACTATAGAGTCCAACTTCCACCATGGCCCCTGTGGTGGTTTGAATAAAAATGATTCCCATAGGCCTATAGGGAGTGAGTGGTACTATGAGGAGGTGTGGCCTTGCTTGCGTAGGTATGGCATTGTTGGACGAAGTGTGATACCGTTATCTTTTCTGCTGCCTGAAGATCAAGATGTACAACTCTCAGTTCCTTCTTCAGCACTGTGTCTGCCTACATAACACCATGTTTCCTGCCATGATGACAATGGACTAAACCCCTGATCTGTCAGCCTGCCCTAATTAAATGTTGTCCTTTAGGAGAGTTGCTGTGGTGATGGTGTCTCTTCACAAATAAGGACACCAACCCACCCACAAAACTTTTGACCCAAAACTTGTGCTGTCTAAAGTAAATGCAGGGACAGAGATGGAACAAAGACTAAAGGAATAACCACCCCAACTTGAGACGCATCTCTTGGGCAAGCACTAATCCCTGACACTATTAATGATTGTCCGATATGCTTGCAAACATCTGAGGGGCTATACCCAGTAACTGACTGAAACACATGCAGATACCCACAGCTAAACATCTGGAGGTCGAAAACTCATATGGAAAGGTTGGAGGGAAAATTGAACAACCTGAAGGGGATAGGAATCCCACAGGAAGGCCAACAGAGTCAACTAACCTGGATCCTGGGATCTTTCGGAATCTGAGTCACCAACCAAAGAGCATGCACAGGCTGGAATGAGGCCCCCAGCACATATGTAGCAGACATGCAGCTCAGTGGGCCTCCAGGACAACCAGAGTAGAGGCTCTCCCTAAAGCTGTAGCCTGTCTGTGGTATCTATTCTCCAACAGGGCTGCCTTGGCTGGCCACCTAATCCTACAGATATTTATGCACCAGGGTGAGGAGAAATGGGGGATACAACCTCTCAGAGGAGAAGGGGAGAGATGACGTAGGGAGTCTATGGGGGAGAAACAGGAGGGGGCAGTGTTTGGGATGTAAATAAAATGAAATAATAAAGAAACTCCAATATCTTGGCCTAAACTGTCTCCTACTCATGTCCTTGTTCATGTCCTCATCTCACACATCATAGGACACTTATGCAAACAAAGAGATGTCACATGAAAGATAAAACATCATGGGCTGGAGAGATGGCTCAGCCGTTAAAGGCTAGGCTCACAACCAAAAACATAAGATAAAACATCATTATCAGGGTAGATAATACGACTTCAAGGTTTGCACGCTACTTCTCTGGTCCCTTAATTGAGAGAAAGCTGAATGGCTTGTCACTAAGATACTCCAACAACCCCATATTCAGGTTTGTAAATGAGACTCAAATGCTTCCTCTAAATATTAACTGATGTTTTAAACCACCAATCTAGGGGGGCGATTTGTCATGCAGCTATAGAAAATAAAAGGAATTGCCAACATAAAGACAAATGGCCATCAGAGAAAGATGTTACTGAGGCACTAAAAACTGCAGACTGAAAGCTGTTAATAACAGAAAGCCTTATATCTTCTCCTTCTAGGTTATTGATATCATTGTATTTGTCTACTGTTAAGTTTCTGTCCTAAATCTATAAAAAAAAATATGTAGATGTTTGAGTTAAAAGCAAAGTTAAGATGTTGATAGTGTTAAATATTTTAGAAGAAAAGAGAGAGATGGGATAAGCTTGAATTGTTCTTAGTTCAATGAGTAGGTGAACATCTTCCAAACTATAATGTATTTGCAAAGCAAACGAACTGAAAGGGGATACTGTATTTGTACTTCAAAAGACAGTTGATCCTTTCTCTGCATTTTACCAGGTAAAGCCAATGCTGGACTTTGCTTTCATTTTACTCCAGCCAAATGAATACAAAGCCAGGCACCAGTTACAGGAACAAAAGTCCTTAGAGCAATGAATTATGTTTATTTTTATTGCTAAAAATGGAATTAGAAATTTTCAGGATGACTCTTTAAAAACCTTGAAACTTAACAAAACAATGCTTAAGTTCTTTCTATTCCCAAATCTGACCTTTCTGGGTCAGATTTACCTGATCCTGGGCTTTTCTTTTCCCAGAATCTACACAAGAAAGGAAGTGGGAAAAATGGAGGCAGTCAAAGTTCAACATCTGGCAAGACCCAACGGGGCTCCTTTGCTGTTGACATCCCTGGGATTTAATTCTAAAACCTCAGATTCCTTAAGTCATAAAGTAACATCTTCACTTCAGACTTCCTAAGCCCCTCATGTGTTTTCCATTCTGTGAACAGAGACAACATCCATTCACCATTCAAACTGGAAACCTGGGAGTCATCCTTGAGTCCTCTTTTTCTTTTTGGATCCCTGTATACTATCTATAAATAGCTGATTCTTTTACAAACATCCACCCATTTTTATGATCCTCATTTCAACAGTTTCTAAAACAGGACATTTCTCTTCCTGAGCCTATCACCTGCCTATCAGTTTAAATCTAAAATTTTATTTTAAAATCATATGGAACCATGTCCCCCACCTCCGAGATAACCTTTAATGTATCACTGTTTGGATAAAGAGTCACATCCTGAGATGCTTCCTCAAAATTTGACATTGCCTTAATGGGTTATGTCTTTACCACAATTAATTCTCTACTCCCTGCCTGGTTCACATACAAGAGAAAATATCAGAAGCAAAGATTACTTTTCTATTCATATCTTATGTTTTATACAATGTTTATATAGCATAAAAGACAAGATGAGTATTCTCTAATATACTATTACTGCCCTGTGTAAGTAATAGGGTCAAGACTCTTATTATAAGCCAAAAGCTGGTCTCAGGCATTACAAGTCCTTATTATTTAGCATATTCTGAGCATCCATTGGTCAGAAGCTCAAGAGTCTCCTGGGACCCTCAGCATTGAGAAGTGTAGCTTGTCAACCCTAGCCCATGACCCAGATGCTCATGTCTGCAGCAATTCAGCAAGCACAGTGTCAGTGTTTGAGGAACTCTGCTCTAAAGCTCGGTTCAGGAGCTATCACGCTAGGTACCAGACACCAACAAAAGCCTATAGAGAAATGAGAACAGTGTGCCAAATTGCCAAATGTATGTTGATCAGATTACCTTTTATCCCACTGGGTAGAAGGCAGAATGGTTTGGGTTGTGCTGAGTCAAAACACTGCATTTTGCTAACTGGATTCCAATGTGGGGTTTTCTACGGGAAACTGTCTTTGAATGGTGCATTTACTATGTGGCTTTAGTAGGGACTATGAGTACTAAAAACAGGAATCATCAACTGTAGATTACAATTCATTAAAATAATCAAAACTTAAAGGTGACTCGCTATATACATGCATTTGCTAATATACAGACACCCAAAAGACTGGGGAATATAACAATCAAGAAGGACTTCTTCTTCACATACAATCTGCCCTGTAAAATCAGGACAAGCTTGATCCTTGGGGAAACCCCTCCATCCGTATACCTCCTAACACATACTATACGATCAGTGCATGATTACGGGGTAAATTAATGAACAAATATCAGAAAGCTCCTTTGGCAGTGATCAATGGCTCCCTATTGCTCTTTAGTGGAAAATCATTACCTTCTTCTCTGTTTTCTTCTACAACAGCCTCTCTGCCTCTTCACCTCCCCCACCCCATTTCATACCCAGAGCTATCTCTCTGCTTACTTATACCTCTTTCAAAATAGTTTAAATTATTTAAAGCACAGAACAGGGATGGTCATCTTTGGTTGAGTACAAGCAAGCAATAAGTGAAATTTATAATAGAGTAGAACTCTCTGTTTACAGTTCTTTCTAAACACATGCTCCGTTGCAGATATCTGATCCGTTAGAAATACACAGTAAATACCAAATCATTCGCTCTTTTATTAAACAGGCACACGGAGTTTGGAAATGGTGCTTCCCTGCACTCTTTCTCTCTCCTCACTCTCCCTCATCACCCACTCCATTTGTTTATTCAATAGACTTAATTACTAATCTAATAGCTTGTATGATGTGTGTACTTAAAAGCACACAAGGGGGGAAAGGCTGATTATAAGAGTTCAAATTTTAAGCAAGGGAAAAGTGGGCTTTTGTCTCCTGAGTATTATTACTTTCTCCTGAGGGCTACAAAGACAAGGAAAGGGATTTCCCTAGGCACCTTGCTCACTCCAGAAACACCTGCAGCCCTTGGGGAAGACCATCTATTAATGATCTTGCTGTTCACAGCCTAATTCTTCCTTAATTCTTGGGTTTGAATTTGCTCCTTTTCAAAGCGAATCTTAAACCGTGTTGTCTTTAGTAGAAATAACAACAGTTCCAAATTTGCTCTTAATCCTCTAAAGATGTTTTCTTAATTAAATTAGGATCTGATGGACTTGACTTTTAAATTTTATCTTATTTTAATGTATGGGTATTTGCCCTACATGTGTATATGTGCACCATGTGTGTGCCTGGTGTTTGCTGTAGCCAGAATCTGAGGGTGGAGGCCAAAAGAAGGCACTGGATTGCCTGGCCTGGAGTTACGAATGTTTGTTTATTAGAATGTGGGTGCTGGGCCCAGGCACTCTGCAAGAGTAACAAGTCTCTACACCATTGCTCAAGCCAGCTCTCCAGCCTTTACTTCTTTTTACAGCTGTGAAAAATTAACCTCTTTTAAGGTTGTTTTACACCAGCTTTAAAGAATAAAAAAAAATCACTTATTTCATATATAACTTTTTAAAAAATGTTTGGGTTTTAATTTTTGAGCACATGTTTAGGAGTTTATAGCATATTTAAAACTCTTTGACATTAATTCTACTCTCTTTTTGTTATATTGTTTTTTTAATTTTATTCCAGTTCTTTATGACAGAATCTATTATTTCCAAATTAGGCTCCACTCTCAAACCATCTTGAGATTCAAGTGAAATAATCAGAATTAAGAAATAAAAAATGCTAAGTTTAACTTGGAATTTTAATATAAATATGGAGCCTGAAATATTTACACAAAACTTAGTCAGGTGCTTCAGTCAACAGAAACTTATTCCCTCAGAGTTTCTGAGGTCACAAGTGTGGAATAAAGGTATCTGTGACTGGGCTCACTACAGAATCTTGAGGCTTTTCTTCCTGATGCCTCAGGCCTTCTTGTCATGTAGCTGTGTAGTCACATCTTATGACCCTCTCTTCTGAGTCTTAGCTCCCTCTCTGCAAGCTCAGGGACTTTTTTTTTTCCGGAGCTGAGGACCAAACCCAGGGCCTTGCGCTTGCTAGGCAAGCGCTCTACCACTGAGCTAAATCCCCAACCCTGCTCGGGGATTTTTGATGTTTGATTTAAACTCCACCTCTAAAACTCCAAAATGTTCTCATCTCAATATCCTTCACTTAATTACATCTCTAGGACAATTCTTCCAGATAAAGTAATGCTCACAGAGTCTAGTTATGAAAATGTAAATATAAATTGAAAATAAGCTTCTAACCTACAGTAGGGGAGAAGGGTTAAAGGCTCAAACATCATTTGAAAATGACAAATTGGTGGCTCAAGAGTGACAAGCAGCATACCCAAGAAGGAAATCAAGACGCAGAAGAAAATCCAAGTAAGGTTCTTCTGACCTTGTTTTCTCAACACCAGCTCCTTGGTAAGAATCATGGAGAGTCCCACCAGGGACTCATTCAGCTGACATTTGTTGAGCTTAGGGTTAGGTGCCAAAGACTTAGAAATAGACAGCCCTGAAGATTATTAGCAAATGAATGGATCAACCAATAAATAAAATATTTTTCACAGCAGTTCCATAAATATTAAAGGGAATATTGTCAAAGGCCAGCTTCAACATCGCAGGACAAACTGAGGCAGGTCAAAGTTGGCAACTGACACTCTGCAGACTTTTCTCTGAGGGAACAAAGTTTGATTCACTGGGGTTGGTGAAATATTTCATGGGGGTGCAGGGGTGGTCCTTAGGGGACAACAAAGAAAGGGGGAAGAATCACACACAGGTACACACACACACACACACACACACACACACACACACACACACACACACAGGTTGGATGAAGCAAGTTTCAACAAGTTCCAGCAACTTTGGATACACATATATACATACATACATACATACATACATACATACATACATACACACACACATTCATACATTGAGTAAATGAAGCTCAAACCACTTTACATACATGCACATACATGTATTTGGTGGATAGAGCAGAGCTCCAACAAGCAAGTTTCAACAACTTTATTTTTCCTCTTAGCCTTTTTTTTAACCACCTAAGATAAAAATTATTTATGTAAGAAAGAAAGATTACCTCATAGCCACAAGTTACATCTTCTCCAAAAACTATCACAGAAAGGACATATTTTTCAAGAACAGATTAAAATTAGTACACCAAGGGAAATTACACCAGGATTATTGATTATGTATTTTTAAATGCACACCTAACTAAACATTTCTTATCTATCTTTCTCTCCACAAGTTCATCACAACCCTGATGCAATAACTCTTTTGTCATTGATTAACAAAGTTTAAACAAGTCAAATTTAAAGTAGCAAGTTTTTCCTGTGCTTAGCTGATGACAATTTGTTTTACCAAGAGAAAGATCATCATCTCTCTTTCATCTTGTTTTTGAAATCTTGTTCAGCTAAACTGACTAATCATTTAATCTCTATTCTTGTGCTCATAACAGAGTTATTTACTCTTCATTCATAACCCTGTCTTTTCATGATGCACAGCAAAACCTATGGCCATATCACTAGATCACAAGATCTAGGAACGCAGACCCAACCTAGAATAAATGTTTCCTTTGATCATTAACTTGTCCTGAGCCTTTTTTCTTTTCCAGGTACAGTTCTGTGCTTGCAACGCATGAAAGCCCACAATGCTCCTATTCTAACCTATGCGCCCTCAATGTTCTACAAAGAGCACATTCTACATTTAGTTCTAACTTTATTATATCTTTCTGGCAAAATAACTTAAACCATCTTCTTGAAGTTTCTGCCAACTACCCTAACTTTCTGAAACTATTTAAATAAAATCAGAAATTCTGTAAAATCACTAATTTACATAAATAATATGATTTTTTAAGAAAGTTTATCTTCATATTGATCTGCAAGAAAGTTGTCTAATATGGTGGGTTGTCTCCTAAGAAGCAACCACACCAGACTATAGGCGGAGAGGATCTCCCCACACCTCATCACACCATACATACAGGAGGAACATAGCAATGACAAACATGACTTCTCATAGAAGCAACCTGGGGATGAATCCCCTGGGGCTGTGCCTCTCCAAGGTACATCCACTGCAGCTGTGGACCATTTCAACCTGCCCACCAGAGCTCTTCCTGTAAGGCATCCACCAGAATATTTTTCCTAAGTAAAGATTGTATGAGTCCTAACAAAATCAAAATGACAATGTTCCTTTTTGAAGGGTTGAAAGGAAGATTTGCTGTACTAGTAGAGTATATATATCTTTGGAACTTAACTATATATACAAATATACGCATGGTAAGAGCTGATGAAGGTAAATGGCACAGAAAGTGGTTTTAAACGTTGTGACGTTTTGTTTGCCATGTTGGGAGCCAGAGCCTCTTGTGTGCTAAGCAAACGCTCTAAAGTACGCTATACCCCAAGCTCTTTCAATGTCTCTTAAGTTCTAGGAAGAAAATACGTGCTGTGATGTGATGATAAGTATCTGGGAGCAAGGCCTTCTGCTTTAGAAGGGGCAATTAGGAAATGTTCTCACATAGATGATATTTGAGCTGAGTGCCAAGAGGTAATATGTGTAGCAGAATCCTAGCAGAATGTTTCTTCAGGACAAATAGTATTAAGTCTGAGTGCCCGAGGCAAGGAATTATTACTGAGTTCTATAAAGAACTCTATGCTAGAATAGCCAGAGCATAGAGAACAAAAAGAACCATGTGGGATTGAACCAGATGGATTAGAACCAGGTCTTTGCTAGGCCATAAAGGCACCTGGGGCAGAATTTGAATTTTATTCTATGGGAATGAAAACATACCAAGGATTTAGAATGACACATGATGATTTGGTTTATTTTCAAAATTCAGTGGCTTGATAGGCGAGAGTGGGAGCACACAGACCAGTGAGGAGGCTATTTGGATATTCCAGGCAGAAGCAGTCCTTACGATTATGGGAAATGATAGTAGATGCCATTAAGAAAGTGGACTGTGTGAATTTACATATTCTATGCTGATGGTGGAAGAGAAAAGATAAACGTATGTTACCACTTCCACCGATAGAAACTACAGTACCCAATCTTATCTGCGATCAAGTAAGTCTAAGGAAGTTCTGATGAAGTAGTGAAGGTTGGAATAACATGAGCAAGTTCTGAGAAACATTAAGGGAAAAGAAGGAGGCTTTAGATCCCTCTTCTCTTTTCTCCTGATGGTTAGGAAAAACAGCACACACCCCCCTCCGAAGTTGCCTTAGATCTACAGAGAAAAAAGCCACACACTAGTGGTGGCAAAGCCATCCTACCATCCAGGCTTATTAGACTGAATAGCAGGGTAGGGTGTGCTGCCTACCCTGGACCACTTGCTCTCCTGCCTCACTGTTAGGTGAGAGAGACACAAAGCTCCAGTTGCTGAACCCCACCTCTAACCAATTAGAGTGTTTTATAACAGCTTGGTGTAGATCCCCTGTCAGAATGATAGTTCTGCTGTCAGTGATGAGGACAGAGCATATGGCATTACTGAAGCCTTGCTGATAGAAAAGTCCCTTCCTCATAGAGACCAAAGCAAAAAGGCTTCTTACATCACTGTGCCATGGTGCTTTGCATATAGTGAGGTGAATGTCATTCAAGCACAGCAAATGAGTGCTAATTACTCAAGTATTTAATACAGAATAATGTACTGGTTCCACAAAGTCTTAGGGCACAAGATAATACTTGAAAATTCAGGGTAGATATTTAATACCTGATAGAAATTCTTCCTTTGTTAAGATTCATTTACCTTTCGTTTACATGCAAACATATTTTGCCTGGATGTGTGTGTGTGTATATTGCCTGTAGAGAGCAGAAGACGTTAGATCCTCTGGAACTAGAGGTACAAATAGTTGTAAGTTACAACTTGGGTGCTGTAAGTCAAATTCAGGTCCCTCTGGAAGAGCAGCCAATTTTTTAACCACTGAGCCATCTCTCCAGTCCCTAGAGCAGGAACCAGAGAACTTAGACCATGGACTACAAAAGATAAATTAAAAGTAGTGAGAACATGCAATCCCCATCAAAATTCCAACCCAATTTTTCATAGAGTTAGATAGAACAATTTGCAAAATCATCTGGAATAACAAAAAACCCAGGATAGCTAAAACTATCCCTGAACTCAAGCAGTATTACAGAGCAATAGTGATAAAAACGGTATGGTATTGGTACAGAGACAGACAGATAGACCAGTGGAATAGAATTGAAGACCCAGAAATGAACCCACACACCTATGGTCACTTGATTGTTGACAAAGGAGCCAAAACCATCCAATGGAAAAAAGATAGCATTTTCAGCAAATGGTGTTGGTTCAACTGGAGGTCAGCATGTAGAAGAATGCAGATCGATCCATGCTTATCACCCTGTACAAAGCTTAAGTCCAAGTGGATCAAGGACCTCCACATCAAACCAGATACATGCAAACTAATAGAAGAAAAAGTGGGGAAGAATCTCAAACACATGGGCACTGGAGAAAATTTCCTGAACAAAACACCAGTAGCTTATGCTCTAAGATCAAGAATCGACAAATGCCATCTCACAAAACTGCAAAGCTACTGTAAGGCAAAGGACACTGTTGTTAGAACAAAACAGTAACCAACAGATTGGGAAAAGATCTTTACCAATCCTACAACTGATAGAGGGCTTATATCCAAAATATACAAAGAACTTACGAAGTTAGACTGCAGGGAGACAAATAACCCTATTAAAAAACGGGGTTCAGAGCTAAACAAAGAATTCACAGCTGAGGAATGCCAAATGGCTGAGAAACACCTAAAGAAATGTTCAACATCTTTAATCATAAGGGAAATGCAAATCAAAACAACCCTGAGATTTCACCTCACACCAGTGAGAATGGCTAAGATCAAAATCTCAGGTGACAGCAGATGCTGGCGAGGATGTAGAGAAAGAGGAACACTCCTCCATTGTTGGTGGGATTGCAGACTGCTACAACCATTCTGGAAATCAGTCTGGAGGTTCCTCAGAAAATTGGATATTGAACTCCCTGAGGACCCAGCTATACCTCTCTTGGGCATATACCCAAAAGATGCCCCAACATATAACAAAGACACATGCTCCACTATGTTCATCGCAGCCTTATTTATAATAGCCAGAAGCTGGAAAGAACCCAGATGCCCTTCAACAGAGGAATGGATACAGAAAATGTGGTACATCTACACAATGGAATATTACTCAGCTATCAAAAACAATGACTACATGAAATTCGTAGGCAAATGGTTGGAACTGGAAAATACCATCCTGAGTGAGGTAACCCAATCACAGAAAAACACACATGGTATGCACTCAATGATAAGTGTATATTACCCCAAATGCTTGAATTACCCTAGATGCACAGAACACATGAAACTCAAGAAGGATGACCACAATGTGAATGCTTCACTCCTCCTTTAAAAGGGGAACAAGAATACCCTTGGGAGGAAATAGGGAGGCAAAGTTTAGAACAGAGGTAGAAGGAACACCCATTCAGAGCCTGCCCCACATGTGGCCCATACATATACAGCCACCAAACTAGATAAGATGGATGAAGCAAAGAAGTGCAGGCTGACAGGAACCGGATGTAGATCGCTCCTGAGAGACACAGCCAGAATACAGCAAATACATAGGCTAATGCCAGCAGCAAACCACTGAACTGAGAATGGGACCCCCGTTGAAGGAATCAGAGAAAGGACTGAAAGAGCTTGAAGGGGCTTGAGACCCCCTGTGAACAACAATGCCAACCAACCAGAGCTTCCATATAGGACCCAAAGACTATACATGGACTGACCCTGGGCTCCAACTGCATAGGTAGCAATGAATAGCCTAGTAAGAGCACCAGTGGAAGGGGAAGCCCTTGGTCCAGCCAAGACTGAACCCCTAGTGAACGTGATTGTTGGAGGGAGGGTGGTAATGGGGGAGGATGGGGAGGGGAACACCTATATCGAAGGGGAGGGGAAACGGTTAGGGGGATGTTGGCCCGGAAACGGGGAAAGGGAATAACAATTGAAATGTAAATAAGAAATACTCAATTTAATAAAGATGGAGGGAAAAAAGTAGTGAGAACATAATTAAATAAATTATATAATTCCATATATAGTTTTTTTTCTTTACTCTTAGATTCAACTAAGATGATATTCATCATTTTGGTTAAACTTAATCATTTCAAAGTGTGTATACATTTATAATAGTTTTTTATCTTTGGGTTCCATTTTATTGAAAGCATATTAAACACAGGCATATCTCTTCTTCATTCTTAGTAAGAATCATAAGAATAAAAAGAATTAACTCTGAAAACAGGGAAAACCAGGTTTACGAAACCCATACTTTGGCTTATGTTCATAAAATGACTGTGTTTTATCAAATATTTGTAATCACAAAAAACAAAATCAGTTAATAAGATAGTGGAAATCTTTCAGTCTAACTATGCTACTTTCTAACTAAATACAATCTTCATGTATCTTCTATAGAATATTCATCAAAGAATAGTTCATGTGCAGTTAATATGAATAAGCTATTACCAAGTATTTAAACTTTAGAGTTGAAAAGAACTTCTACAAACTGCAAAATCTTCACAAATAGTCTTAAACTGTGATCATAATGAACCTTTTGTAAGATAGCATAGTTTTTAAATTACAAGTGTCCAGATTAACTAATCAACAAATGCCAAGTCCTTCCCTTTGGAAGGGATGCCATGGCACAGTTCTTGCCCCTGGAGCAGAGCTAGCAGGGCACGGATCTCCATGAGTGCTGTCAGTTGCTGAAGGCATGGGGCTTGTTTGTATGACAATGTACATACTTTCATGTTCCTCCTGCGTGAAATGCTCTTCCTGTTAAGGTTAATGATTCCATGATAATTAGAAACAGCATAAGTCCAGAAGAGAGAATGTGTTCCTTAGCAAAATGGTGAATGCTGTGACCATCAGGACAGCCCTTAAGACCGTAGGAAAGAACTCTGAAAATCCAAGTTCCAAAATATTTAATTTCTATGCAAAATACAAATTGTATGAGGGGCTTCACAGACCTAAAAGAATAAAGGCAGCTGTATTAATGAGCCAGCTTGTCAGAAAAATACAAAGGCAGGCAGATTTCTGAGCTCATTTGCTATGTTAAAAAAAAAAGTATTTGGTGTCTTTTCTGAGAACCAAGGGGCTAAAGTCATAAAATGCTGATTCACAGGACAATCAAAAGAGAACCTGGGGTAATGATTGAATTGATACGCACATAAAATCCTTGGCTTTGGTTTGCAAGAGCTGAGCTATCTACACTATCTACACCGCTGTCTGGAGAGCCACTCCAAGCAGAACACAGAACTGTCAGCTTGTTCCCACCGCTTCCAAACACCCCTTCCTCAGGACCCACTCTCCAAACTGAGGCTGATCCCTGGCAAACAAGTAGCAAAACCTGAGTTTATACTAAGACCTTCTCATTTGTGTTCCCAGAAGCTGAAGTAATTTGGTTCTGTGGTTAAGAGCACTTGCTGCTCTCCCAGAGAATCCAGTGTGAAAGTAGTTCACAATCACCTGCAGCTCGAGCTCCAGAGCATCTGATCCCTTCTTCCTACATCCATGAGCACCTGCATTCACGTGTGCACATACCCACAGATGTACACATAATAAAACCCAAAATAAATCTTAAAAAAAAAACTTAATCCTCTTCATGCTCAAACCACGCTTAAAACATTTACTATCCCACACCTGAAAATGTGTTTTGCCAATGCCACATGCAAAATTACTTCACAAAGTAAGAAATGATATAAATTTACATTTTCTTTATTGAAACATTCATTGAGGAATTAATGTGTATATGAGTAGCAAAATTTAAGCATACTTATTAAGTAATTCCAAGATTTGTCTCCCATACTTTGACCATTCCCAACAATTCTGATACTGTAATCCTAAGGAATATAAATGTCATAAGCAAGTCCTTCCTTTCTTATCTTCTGTTCACTTCCACTGAACAACCTCCCAGTATTTTCAAGGTCACTGTCACCCTTGCTATCCCCACTATTCTCAGGCTTATCATGCCAATCTGGCTTCTCTGATCTTTCTACCCACCATGGGCCTCCCAGTCAGTAATCTTCAGAGTTCATACTTTGCTTGCTATCTTACTAATCATTTTCAATTCCCTCACCCTTGACCATTCTCACTGCTGTAACAGAACTATAACAATATGCACCTAGTGAACTCGTAGTACCTAAACCTGACTGACCTCTTCATAGGCCATTTGTACCACTTCCAGGCAAAGCAGTTGGTTGATCAGTTTCAAACTAGCAAGTCTTTTGCTGTGATTTTAGAAAACAAGATTATTACGATAGGGTCTGTATTCTCAAAGAAGTCAGTCCCAAGGACACCTCTAAGTTCTCTGGATTTTTTTTTGTCATTTTAATACTTTTAATAGCATACCATCAAAGAGAAGGAGTGGAGTGTTTTAAGCAGTTGTAGAGTTTGGGGCAGGCTGGAAAGCCAGAGAGAGAGAGAGAGAGAGAGAGAGAGAGAGAGAGAGAGAGAGAGAGAGAGAGAGAGAGAGAGAGGAGAGAGAAGAGAGAGATTATACAGCATCTGAAACTCCAAAGGCATAAATGAAGGCAGAAGATTTGTCTTTGCTCTTAAAGTTTTCAGCTGTCTTGGAACAGGTCCACTGATTTTAAAGCAACCCACTTTACTCAGAATTTACAGGTTTAAATATTAATATCTTTTTTTTAGAAAAACACCTTCCCAACAAAATTTAGACTATTTTAGATGTCATAATCTAGCAAAAAATTAATACATCACCAAAATCTATCTTCACTGTGTTTCTTTCCTCGTCGGAAACTCATGGTGTTTTTTGCTGTCTTGCCAATGCTAAACCCTCCATGTGAACCCTTCACCTTCTCTATTCTATGACTTCCAAGAATTTTTAGTTACTGCTGCTGTTCTGCATCATCTGTGTCTCCCATCTCACTCCTCCTACTGAGCAAACAGTCAAGGCTGTCCTTCCTTTGAATAGCCTCTCATTCCTACATATGCTACAGCTGCTACCCTCCAATCTCCTTAACTCATCTCCACATTTCCTGCAGAACTGATATTCTTCATTCCTTGCTCCCTCTTCCCTACTCGTTGACTCCTTACTTCACAGTCCAGCCTCAGTTGCTGTCACTTTTTGATCCTGCTACTTTTTTCTTCTGGGATACTGTCCACCTGTTCTTATAGAAGTGGTCTCGTGATGATTTCCTACTCTGTCTGGCCTCCTGTTCATACCAATCTAAGTTCAGGGCAGAATTTGTAATTTAGAGAAATGAAATATGAAAGATAAAGAAAGAAAAAATAACTGACACCTGAGAAATGTGGACCACAGTGCACTGGAACACCAGCCATACCAAATGATGCTTGCTGGGTATTCTGGGTATCTGCACCCAAACGATGGATACAGAAGCCACCCTTTCATCATAAAGTTATCCTTTCCATAAGCTTACAGAACATGTGGTTTATAAAATTACTCACATATATGACAACCGAATAGCTTTGCTAATGATTTTTTTCCAAATCTTAACTGTAGATTATTGATTACCCGAAGAGCCTCTGTGTCAAACAATGGAACAATGGTAGTCCAGATAGGAGAAACTTTTGCAGAAAATGGCTAATTTGAAATATTCCTCCTTGGTATAAAGTTTTATCCTTTTAATATAAAAATATTTATATGCATTAGTGTTTTGCCTGCATATATGTCTGTGTACCATCTGCGTGCCTGGTACCAGAAGAGGATACCAGAAGAGGGAAATGAATCTTCCGGAATTAGAGTTACAGATAATTGTGAGCCACCATGCCAATGCTAAGAATCAAGCCTGAATCATCTGGAGGAAAAGTGACCACTCGTGACCACTAAGTCATCTCTCCAGGCCCTCGTGTATAGTCCTAAGTATAGCGAAAATACATGAGATAGAGTATCTCAGAGAATAAGCCTATGGCTGTGAGTATCCACAGAGGTAGAAAGACATTTAAGAAAACATTGCTTTACCTGAAAGGCGTGTGATCATGGATATTTAAGAAAAGACTAGATCACACAGGAGGAGTCAAAATCCCTGGAGATATACTCTTTGTCTCTCTGTTTTGAACTTACTGCGATCAACAGAATGAGACCAAACTGCTCTGCAAGTTATCTAGAAAGGGAAGTTATTAGGTGTGATAACTTAATAGCAGGAAGTAGGTGTCCCCTAAACAGACACCGAGATTAGTTATGGAAAGCCAAGATGTATTTATGAATGCTTTGAAAACCATTTTACTCAACTCATTCTTTTTCAGAGGATGTGGCTCGAAATAGCTAAATCTTTGTGGATGAATAATGTATGAAAGCTCTAGTACCCTTTGAATAACATAATTTAAACTGGAGCCATTACAGCATAAAAGGAAAAAGAGGAACTCACTTCAGATTCCTCCAATTTCAACATGAATTATCACAAGATTTTGATTTAAAGTAATCTCATCTCCATTTTGGTTCACTGCACAGAGTTTTACTAATTGTGTTTATAGAGCCCGAGCACTAAATAGAAGTTAGAGTTCAAAGCAGCTTAAAGTGAACAAACTCATCTAAGGCAAGACCTAATTCAAATTCATTTCAAAAGTAAATTTTTGTCATGCGTTGGTACATTCCTTTTCTAAAACATATTCTGATTTTGCATCAAAGAGCAGAGTCAAGTACAAATAGGAATTGAAGCTGACAAACCTTGCAAAACACCAAATGGACTATCGTTTCTATTTATTCCTTCAAAAAGGTCCCCCTTTTATGTCCCTGACATCCTTCTTTAAAAGGAGGTGTTCTAGTTAATATATTTGAGTCAAATAAAGACCACATTAGCATTGATTTAGAATTTTCTCTGACAGGGCTATGTACAAAAATTGACTGGATGAAAGCTAGAGTAGACCCTAATAGGAAAATTATGCCCAGAAAAGTGGGCATAATCAGTTGGTTAGCATATGATAGTCTTCTTCCTGAATACAGTTCAAGTCTTCGTTAACTCCTCACGCAGCTCATGCATGTTTAAGCTTCCAACTCCCGTCAACCACATCTGTCAGCTGAACATACTACTATAGTTTAAATACTGCATAAAATCAAATTCTTTCCATATATTTATTTGCCTGCTCTAAATTCCTTGTGGTCAGATTATTATCTTCATCCCTTAACCTTTAGTAATTTGCAAATCATGCTCTCAAAATCAGATGTGGATAGAAGAGCTCATCCTATATTTAGGAAGACAGGGAAGGTGACAAAAGAAATGATCTCTAGGATGGGATGGAGGGAGGGACAGAGCTTGTTGGTATGCATGCGAACAAGGAAAAGCATTTCTAGTCGGTTCCCAAATTGTCCACTGGTGGGCTATTTTGAGTTTTTATGTTTTGGTACTGTTATTTTATTTTATGTTGTATGCTTCTCCATTTCAAGGTTGCCGTTGGTACGGTGCTACCTATCACCAAAGTCACATCCCTGAAAACTTCTAAATTTGGCTTCTGCATTCTTCAATCTCTCTACAACACTGGGAATGCAGCCAGGCTCGGGCCCCATCCCCCTTCCATTTGAGCAAGTCCCTGGGCAGTTCTGGGTCAACATAAACTAACTAAAGACAATTCATAGCTCATAACCGAGTTGAAAAGCCAGCCTGACCGAACAAGAAACAAATCTCTGAAAAAAATCAAAAGATCCTATTTTAAAGCAAAACATCCTATTGAATCCTTTTCTACAAACTGCACTCCTATCTTTAGTGAGTACGGGCTCTGCCCCTTTTCAGGTGAGGCCCTTGTAAAGAAAGCTAGAAACCACAGCCTGAGACAAACCCCCACTCCACTCCCGTAGAAGCCAGACACAGATGCTAGTAAGAATCAGGAATTTAAAACCGAAGCCCATTATTCCAACCTGAGAATGTAATCTCACCAGCCCACACTGCCTCCCCAAGAGCTTGATTTAGCCGGCTTTCTACTTCCACACCTTCTAATTGTAGAATTCCCTTTCATTTAAATCTCCTCCGGGCCAAACTCTGATTAAACTAACACATATGGTCTCTAGGATTTAGAAACTGAGCTTCTCCAGCCAAAAGCTACTTTAAAAGTAAACCACCCAACCCTCTTTAGTTTTCCCTGCCTGAAATAGACAGGGCAGTACCCAGGCAAGCAATTAATTGACCCAGACTCCCTTACATTTTCTCTTCTATGTGATGACAAGACCAAGGGAAAGAAAAATCTTCTGGCAACTGCAGGCCGGATATCAATTTACCACTAGGTCAGCACATTCCAAGTTAATGTTCTCAGCTCTTTAGAATCTAGCACAATGTTAACATATTACTTACATCTCATAGATAACCTTACTTTCTAAAACTTAATTGAAACTCTTTTTTTTTTTTGAAGAGAAAGTATTGATTGCCACTTAAGATTCATGGAACATAGCATTTTCAAGTTGACAACGTAATGTCTCAGAGACCCAGCAGTTGGAAGAAAGCATGGTGAGTAGGAGACTGGCAAGTACGCACTAACGACAAAATCATTCCTCCCCCTACCCCAGGCTTCTTCCTAGACTCTTCCCTATCTTTCTCTCCTGATAAACTTTGTGTTCCAAAAAAAGTAATAATGTTTTTCTCTCTGTCATTGGTAGTGTATACTATTTGATATCTTTGTGGCAAAAACATTTTAGCTTCTTTTTTTTACTTTAATGAATACATGTCTGTACACATTCATGTTCAGTCTTATATTTTATTAAGGACCATTCCAAGCCCTGCAATATATCACAGAGTAAGAAAAAACACAGTTTTGACTCAGCTCCTGAGGAACTTCTGTCCTGGGAGTCAGGGGCGGGCACAGGGGAACCCAAAGGACAAATCATTTCACATACTTTAAGACCTAGAAAGACAGTAATTTAGAGAATGCAAAGAAACAAGAAAGATTCCCCCTGTTATATTTCAGAGCTAACATCTGAAAACAAGATGAAGTAGCCATGACAAAATTGGAAAGATACAGCAAGTTGAAACAGCCCAGGTTCAGGCACATCTTGGCCTGGCTGATGTATAAGGTCAGAGGTGGGAAGTTCCTGAGAAAGGCAGAACAACATGAGGTAAAGAGAGGTCCGAATTAGAATATAAACAGTCTTAAAATCAAAGGAAAGTCTCTGAATTTTATCTGAACAGCAGAGGAGAGAGAGGCACAGCAGAGTGATTTATTACTGTCACATAAAACACCTCAGCTTCTGTGGGACAAACGCTCAGTGAAGGGGCAAGAACGAAAGCAGGGCTACCACTCAGAGGCCACTGCAGAGGTGTCCAAAGTCAGCAGTGGCCTGTGTGAATGCAAACTGGAAAGATGAAAGGAAGGAGACAAACTTAAGGATTGTTTCTGAGCTAGAGATGTCTGAAATTACTAATGAGTTGGACACTAGTTACACACACACACACACACACACACACACACACACACACACACACTTATTCTGAAGCACTCTAAGATAGTTCGCAAGACAGAGACTATATTAATGTAACTTATTACATAAGTTACTTATTACATTATAACCATCAAAATCACTTGGATTTATTTTTAGTTATTATTGTTAATATCTTACTTTGGCTAACCCATAGATTGTGTGTGTGTGTGTGTGTGTGTGTGTGTGTGTGTGTGTGTGTGACAAAAAGCATTACATGGGTATAACATGTATTTTGTACTCACCATGGTTTCAGAATTCTGTTGTGTGGCCAGACATTATCCATGGAAAAGGGTAACTACTGGATATAAAAGGGAAGAAAAGGGAATCAAGTGACCATATACCCGAGATGACATAGTGGGTTTCTCATAAAAAAAATTAGTAGGTATATTGTAGGCTTGTCAAATGTGAGATTCCTACTAAATTATTCAAGTAGAAAAATCAGACACAAAGATGACTCAAACCACTGGAAATATCTGCAAAGTCAAGAAAGAGGACTGTTTCATTCGAAAGGTATGGTAGCTTGAATAAGAATGGCTCATGTATATGAATGTTTAGTATGCTATGTTAGAAATATGTTATCTGCGTTTTTATTTTTATTGTATAGTGGTAACAAGTTAAGAAATTGTCATGAGTCTCAGAAGAGACTTTGAACTTTGGATTTTTTTTAAGGTTTTTTTTATTATTATTATTAACTTGAGTATTATATACATTTGAAAGTGTTATTCCCTTTCCGGTTTCCGGGCAAACATCCCCCCCCCTCCCTTCCTTATGGGTGTTCCTCCCAACCCCTCCCCCATTGCTGCCCTCTCCCCAACAGTCTAGTTCACTGGGGTTCAGTCTTAGCAGGACCCAGGGCTTCCCCTTCCACTGGTGCTCTTACTAGGATATTCATTGCTACCTATGAGGTCAGAGTCCAGGGTCAGTCCATGTATAGTCTTTGGGTAGTGGCTTAGTCCCTGGAAGCTCTGATTGGTTGGTATTGCTGTACATATGGGGTCTCGAGCTCCTTCAAGCTCTTCCAGTTCTTTCTCTGATTCCTTCAACGGGGGTCCTGTTCTCAGTTCAGTGGTTTCCTGCTGGCATACGCCTCTGTATTTGCTGTATTCTGGCTGTGTCTCTCAGGAGCGATCTGCATTCACATTTTGATCATCCGTCTTGAGTTTCATTTGTTCTAGGCATCTAGGGTAACTCAAGCATTTGGGCTAATAGCCACTTATCAATGAGTACATACCATGTATGTCTTTCTGTGATTGGGTTAGCTCACTCAGGATGATATTTTCCAGTTCCAACCATTTGCCTACGAATTTCATAAAGTCATTGTTTTTGATAGTTGAGTAATATTCCATTGTGTAGATGTACCACATTTTCTGTATCCATTCCTCTGTTGAAGGGCATCTGGGTTCTTTCCAGCTTCTGGCTATTATAAATAAGGCTGCGATGAACATAGTGGAGCACGTGTCTTTTTTATATGTTGGGGCATCTTTTGGGTATATGCCCAGGAGAGGTATAGCTGGATCCTCAGGCAGTTCAATGTCCAATTTTCTGAGGAACCTTCAGACTGATTTCCAGAATGGTTGTACCAGTCTGCAATTCCACCAACAATGGAGGAGTGTTCCCTTTCTCCACATCCTCGCCAGCATTTGCTGTCACCTGAGTTTTTGATCTTAGCCATTCTCACTGGTGTGAGTGTAATCTCACTGTTGTTTTGATTTGCATTTCCCTTATGACTAAAGGTGTTGAACATTTCTTTAGGTGTTTCTCAGCCATTCGGCATTCCTCAGCTGTGAATTCGTTGTTTAGCTCTGAACTCCATTTTTTTAATAGGGTTATTTGTCTCCATGTGGTCTAACTTCTTGAGTTCTTTGTATATTTTGGATATAAGGCCTCTATCTGTTGTAGGATTGGTAAAGATCTTTTCCCAATCTGTTGGTTGTCGTTTTGTCCTAACCACAGTGTCCTTTGCCTTACAGAAGCTTTGCAGTTTTATGAGATCCCATTTGTCCATTCTTGATCTTAGAGCATAAGCCATTGGTGTTTTGTTTAGGAAATTTTTTCCAGTGCCCATGTGTTCCAGATGCTTTCCTAGTTTTTCTTCTATTAGTTTGAGTGTATCTGGTTTGATGTGGAGGTCCTTGATCCACTTGGACTTAAGCTTTGTACAGGGTGATAAGCATGGATCGATCTGCATTCTTCTACATGTTGACCTCCAGTTGAACCAGCACCATTTGCTGAAAATGCTATCTTTTTCCATTGGATGGTTTTTTTCCTTTGTCAAAAATCAAGTGACCATAGGTGTGTGGGTTCATTTCTGAGTCTTCAATTCTGTTCCATTGGTCTATCTGTCTGTCTCTGTACCAATACCATGCAGTTTTTATCACTATTGCTCTGTAATACTGCTTGAGTTCTGGGATAGTGATTCCCCCTGATGTCCTTTTATTGTTGAGGATAGTTTTAGCTATCCTGGGTTTTTTGTTATTCCAGATGAATTTGCAAATTGTTCTGTCTAACTCTTTGAAGAATTGGATTGGTATTTTGATGGGGATTGCATTGAATCTGTAGATCGCTTTTGGCAGAATGGCCATTTTTACTATATTAATCCTGCCAATCCATGAGCATGGGAGATCTTTCCATCTTCTGAGATCTTCTTCAATTTCTTTCTTCAGAGTCTTGAAGTTCTTATTGTACAGATCTTTCCCTTGCTTGGTTAAAGTCACACCGAGGTACTTTATATTATTTGGATCTATTATGAAGGGTGTCATTTCCCTAATTTCTTTCTCGGCTTGTTTCTCTTTTGTGTAGAGGAAGGCTACTGATTTATTTGAGTTAATTTTATACCCAGCCACTTTGCTGAAGTTGTTTATCAGCTTTAGTAGTTCTCTGGTGGAACTTTTGGGATCACTTAAATATACTATCATATCATCTGCAAATAGTAGTGTAGTATTAGTGTAGTTTTTCCTCTCTACAGGTCTTCAGCTGTTCCTGTGAGCCTGTGTCTTGAGTTCACCAGGCAAGTCGTTTGTAGCAGAAAAGTTGGTCTTACCTGTGGTCCCAAGGCTCAA